>NW_010268951.1:0-64588 GCF_000690775.1 Eurypyga helias
TTATGTACCGAGCATGATGTGCTATAGACTGAATTAATTCTTTGGTCAGTTTGGGTCAGTTGTCTGAACAGTGTGTCCCCTGACACTGCTTGTAGTGAGAAAACTGGGGACCCAGCTGCAGTATCGGAAGCTGAGAAAGACCTTGAATTTGGTACAAACACTCCTCAGCACCAGCTAAAAAGTCACCTTAGCCGTACTTTTCTCAGGGCAAATCCAGAAACATAGCTTCATACCAGACACTGTGAAGAAAATTAACTGTCTCCTGACTAAAATCAGCACAAATGGAAAAGAGGGATAGGGCATAGCCAGACTGGTGGATGTGCTGAGGTGAAAGAGTCATTTTAGGACCATAGGCCTCTTGGAGCAGTTCTGTTGCTAGATGGTGGCTTCCTGCATCTGGCCTTTGAGAAGCATGTCTAAACAGTTGTAATTGTGATGACTTCTAGCTGTTTTGTGTCTTGTTATAAATTAGTCCTTTGATCTGTGTTTCCAAATGAAGTCACTCACTTCAGAGAGAGCTTTGTAGAATATTCATTATTTTTTCCCCATTTTTGTCCTTTTCCTATCCTGTCCAACTATAAGATACATATCAAATGTAGTGATTTTATTAATTCATTGCATGTTTTAAACAACTGTCAGCAACAAAATCTGTGAGCAAGTGTTGCACCGCATCTTTTCAGGACACTTGCATTTAATTCAACTTTAAATGCCAAAAAATAGTGAAGAGTTAGGTTTTGTAATCCCGTGGTTCTTGAACTGGAGTTGCGTGAAGCATCTCTAAAAATAAGCATGTACTTTTGGAAATATTACTGATTCCAGTGCTGTATTCTAAATCCAAGGCATGTTACCATAATCAGTCATCTTGCTGGTAGTGACATTCGCATTTTAAGCAGACACACTCTTACTCCAGTAAATTTAAGAATGTTTGCTTTCCTCCTCCATCTACATCCATATTAGATGGCATAAAGGAACCCATACATGTAAAAAAAAGAACAAAACTCCCAATATTTTAGCAGCAGGGTGTTTTTTTCTTTTATTAGCCTTGCTTTATTCACTCACACACAAGCACACAAAACTACCTGGTGGTTGGACTGTAATTATCACTGTACATCCTTTGTTGCCTGTATCATGATTCATGTGAAAAGGGAGCTGAACAGAAAATCATCCTGCAGAACAAAGCGGTGAGTGACACTGTCAAAACAGGTTAAGGGTTCCCAGTGTGGAAGGGGAGGTGGGAGCACTTGCACTATGTCTGCCAAGGGAACTGCTTTGCTGTCACCATCACAAGGCTCGGAGGACCCTTGGAGGCCTGTCCAGGAGGCAGTAGCTCAGGTAACCTCAGTTCTTGGCATCCAGGATCGGAGAAAGGGAGTGATCTGGTCGTCCTTACAGCAGACACCCATGAAATGCAGGGGACATCGTAAACACGCTTTTACAGGGCTTCAAAGTTTCATTTTCTTTCCATTAACATTCAAACCTACTCTTCAGGTCCTTGTTGCTGTGCCTAAAACAACATAAGAAGGTAAAGATTTGCTTTCAAAGAGAGTTTATACTGACAGGTAAAGGTAGGTATCTAATACTTTAAAGAGAGAAGCTGAACTGGTTGAGATAAGCACCAAGTGCCAACAATTCCTGTCAAACAAACAGGTCTAGACCAAATTACTTTCTGTGGATGCATTCTGCCCTTCCCACTGAAGATAGATGTGGCTCTAACATTGGTGCTTCTGGTGAGAAGGCAGGGTGGAGTATGTAGTGACTGCATGTAGCATCCTGCTGCCTTCCTTTTGTGAGGCCCTACGTGTGGCTCAGATGCTGCTGGAGCTGTGCCAACATTGGTTTGCATGCAGTTATTCTGAGCACTTCTGGGTGACAAGAAGTGCAGGACTAACTATTAGAAGTCCTGAAATGATATTGCACTAAATATGAGAAACTGACTACAATTTAGCAAAGGTCAGAAAGTTTAATTGTGTTTGGTTAATTACAAACAGTTGAACAATAACCCTTTTCTTTGAGGATACCTGCCATCATTCTGTATGACAATTTAACAGGGCTAAAAAAAAACATGTAAGTGCCATACTGTTGCTGGTTTTGAACATTAGCTTGAATCTTACATTAGACAGTGTAGCATGAAACAAGCCATTTCACAGAATTACAGCCTTATGCTTTACATTTTGTTACCTGTGGCTGTAATGTACATATGACACAACATACAGGCTAGGCTATCTCTGTATATGTCTGTGTAGCAATGAGAAGAGCCATGCAATATACTAAACTAAATTCTCTTGAGTGTAGGGGTCACCTGGTGATATGCCCCTAACTCGCAATTGCCTGTATCTTACTATTTGCTATGTGCTGTAAAGATGGATTCAATGATCACTTATCTGATTCCGTTATCCCAGCCACTGAAATACAGACCCTGAGTGTTGTATCTTCTTCTCTCCTGTTTTTGGAAAAAATATTTGCCAACCTAGTTTTTGTCATAGGAAGACACATATTACGTGTGTCTTCTAAAACAGCAATCACTGTGACAAAAACCAGGGCCATCCTGAGGAACTCCTTCTCTCCCCAGGCTTTAGTGGTTTGTGTTAAATAAAATCTGGATTCACAGCTATCCCACTGAGGTTTTAGAAAACCTTTCTTGAAATCATCTTTTGCCATTTTTGCATTTGCTGACCTGATGCTCTAGAATTATATAGCTTGCCATGGTTTTTAACTACTTAAGTAATCTCTAAATTATCACAGTACCATGCCTTTCTGAAGTGCACTACTGCAATTACAGTGCTGCAATTACATTCATCCGTGATTCATGACAAACTTTCAGGGAACAAATAGTAAACACTGTGTCATTTTATGATGTACGTGCAACTACACATTCCCCTGTTCTTCTGCAAAATACCATTCCATTGTTACTTGTATTCTCTGTAGTGTACAGAAAATCAACTTGTCCTTCATTCATTCAATTAAGCCCTTCACTGTAATTTGAGGCAGAAGCCTCAGCCTAAAAATAAAACTGGTATTGCAAAAACTTATTTTAACATGAGGTTTCATTCCAGTCGTACTGAATTGTGGCATAATCCTCCTAAACCAGTGGGGGCTGTGTCTTCCCTTGTGTTACCTCTACTTATTTATACAGGCTCAGGCCTTACAAATGTGGGATGTGGTTGTTTGTTTGTTTGTTTGTTTGTTTTTTAAAAGCACTAAAATGAAGTAAAAGTATATTGCTTCATTAATGCATCACACACATGTTTTAACCTACAAAAATTAGTACAAGGCAATCCAATTAGTGATTTTTCAAAATATTAAGAGAATGGAAGTTATTTCATTTATCATTACAACTGTCCCCAGCAATTACCATGACTAGCCTTCTTTTTCATTTTATAGATCCATAAAGCAAAAGTTTTAGGTGATTTTGCAGATATTAAGAACAAGCTCTGACTTCTATGATTCATCTTCAAAATGCATACATACCTACAGACCAGTCTCTGTAAAAATGCTAATACTTTACACACTGTGTTTCACATTCTGTGCTCTGGGAGAATGAGAGTAGGTTTTTATGATAACCAGACAGAAGAAATTTGTGAAGTGATTCACTAAATTTGCCTGGAATTGTAGTGGACAACTGTCTTAATCCAGTATTGGTTATGATACTTAAAACGCTGGGGGCTTTCAAGGTTGATGTTCACCAGACCACAGAGTGTCCTCTGTGTTGAGAGGGTTTGCACACAACCCACACATTTTTCTGGTTGGAAGGAAGACATCTAGTGCAATCTGGAGGTGTCAGCGTTAAATTCACCAAATTCACTTTGTGTAAAATAACAATGAAATCAGGGACTAGGCTGTTTTCCTACTGGTTAGTAATTTTCTGCCCCCTTCAGCTAAATGAAGATATAAAAAACTTATTTTCAGGGAGAACAGTTTCAACAGAAGAACAAAAGCATCCAATGATATAAACTTATCTTATAGTGTATTTGTTAAAGTCAGAATCCTGGGAACTAGGAAAAAGGTAGATGACACGTTTCCTTAATTCTGAGTGGATGCTTCAATTAGACAGTAGGTAAAAGAGAATATTTTGGTTTTTTATCAGACACTCTTAGAACTGTGTTGTTGTGTTTCAAGCCTATGTTTCTAGTAAGCTTGGAGGGGGGGGGGATGTTGGTGAGTGAATTTACAGCTGTGACCCTTGCCTGGAGATTCTTAAATCTTGAAATCTACTTTTACTGTTACAAAATGAGCAAAATTACAATTTATTTATTTGTTAGCCTTCATGTTTAATAATACAATGTTCTGTTTGTGCCTCTGGATGTATCATAACTCATTCTCTCCAAGTGTAAGTATGTATCAATTCCATCTTGCAGAGCATTTATAAGCTTATTAATAAGTCCAGCTCTTAACATCAGAAACCTTCCCGCAACGTAAAGGACCTTGTCTTGTTTCCTGCCCAAGGGGCAGCCTTTTACTTCTGTGAGGGCCCCTTTGCCCTTTCTGAGTTAGGGTATGGCTTTGCACATTAGACAGTAATCTCAGTTAGGAATTCTGGCAAGTGTTTTCTGAAAATCCAAGAGCACAGTATCCACAGCATTCCCGGTGTTTGTATTGGCAGCCACAAGCTTAAACAATTCCAGCAAGTAAGTGAGGCATGCCCTTCCTTTCCTGAGACCATGTTGGCTATCCTTGATTCAAGATGTGGTTTACTGACAGTTCTTCCATTTGCTATTTAACAACCATTTCCAAGGCTTACCCCACAACCGATGCAAAGCTGCAGAAATAAGTCTGTAATTCCTGATCAATAGGTTCTAAAAGTAGCCTTATTTTGAGGACTTGCCACACTTTCGGTTCTTTTCAGTATCTGTTCTTTGAGTTACTTTGGGTTAAAAAAGTCATCATTTCCCATCAGCCTTTCTGTAGGGTTAACTTTTGTCAGAATTTGCTACCTGTAGTTGATAAATTGTAAGAACTTCAGTTCAATAATCCGGGCCTATGAAATGGCAAAGGGAAACCAAAGAAATTCAACAAATGTTTTTTCATTGGATCACGAAGAAATTATGTCTAGTAGGTCTTGACAAATTTTTCCATAATATAATGAAAATTGATGCTTCTGCAGAAACTTCCATGTCCCAGATCATACAATCTGCCAGTTTCTTGCTCTGTTGAAATCCAAGGGCTTTTTGCTTTCATAATTGAATAATTATTGAAGCTGAAAATAATTTTTTTTTTTAAATAAAAGACCATTCAGAGTAAACAGAGTCAGAAATAGTATCGTTGACCCATACCTCTTTCACATCTGTTCATTATAAAAAATCAGAAACCTTGTAAAGCTCCTTTGCCTAAACTAAAACCTAATTGAAATGTGTAATTTGAAGAAATAAATGTGGTGGAAAAAGAGAGATTTGCTCAGCAATTAATGGATAAGGCTGTTGGACATTTAATTTTCTTATGTGGCACTCTCTCAAATAATTCCCTTTTTTATCTTTTACAAACATGTCTTTTACTAGGGGAGACCCAAGGAAAGAAGAAGAGACTGCATGTTTTTGAGTTGCTCTTTGGGGGACACTATAGTATTTGCTTTAAAATTTGCTTTCAAGTTTCTGTATTAAAACTTCATACTAACCTTTTCCCTTTATTATGGTGTTGTTTCTTTTTTGTTGGTTGGTTGGGGTTTTTTTGTTTTGTTTTGTTTGCTTTTTTAGTGCATTACATTATGAACTTCAAGGAAAATAATAGAATTATGTACTTTTTCTGCAAAACAACATAATCTTGCTATGACTGTCCATAGTATGGCATGAGGTCAGCTATTCTTCAAATTCTCTGCTAGGGCCTGGCCATTCTCCTGGCAGCAGGGGGGAACCTTCAATGTCTTCTATTCTGAAAACTTGGTTTGACATTTTTCTTTGTTCTTGCAAGTAATTTGTAAAGCATTATCATCACTAAGAAGTTGCTTGAAAGTGATTGTGTCTGAGTCATTACTGGCACCTCACAATGAGCTAGGAGACTCAAAACTAAAACCATCACAGAAGCTAACCTTTGCTAAGATCCAGGCTTGGACTGAAGTCTCAGGATAGGCAATGTTGCCAAACTTAACAGGATCTGTGTCATGGATTTGCTCTGCTCCACCTGGAATTCTACCTCACAATTTCCAGACATCATTTGGTTTATTAGGTGAGTTAGGCCAGTTCCTGTTTATGTGTTTCAGTGTTTTACTCAGCTGTAGTTTTGCTGATTATCTATTAACTTGAGATTATTTTCTGTTACTAGCAGGGGCATGAAGGCAGACCAATATCTACTGTTCTCTTTCAGGATGTTTCAAGTAGGGCAAAACCTGTGGTTACATGCAAGAAGATCTTGTGACTGCTCAAAATCTTCAGGATTTTGGCCTCAGAAGGGTGTATGCTCTAGGAAAAAGGATGATTAACTTTAATTCATAGAAAAGTGACACAAATAGAGTATCAAAAATATTTTTCTTTCATAGGGAAGTGTCTCCAGAGCTGGTGGTGAGCTAGTTCACTCTGAGCAAGTTTTTTGATTAGGTAAAAAGGACATGATAACCTGAGTGCACTGATAAATAGTGAGATCATTTGGCTGAATTTCGCCTGTGTGACAAGGAATGTGCATTTGGTGATAATAATGAATGGATAGGCTACTTTCTACAAGTCTTGCTGTTCCAGGGCTGTCCCACTATCAGTAAGTTACCTTCTAACAAAATTAATAAGAGACATTTGGGAGCATTCTCAGCATTGTACTATCAATTCTATGTTGCTTGAATAATATTTAGTAGTAGAAAATTGTTAGTGCTTGATATCCGATATATATTAAAGTTAAAATGATTTGACAGCAGCAACAGGAAAAAAAAAAAAAGAATAAAACCAGATGGGAAAACCAGTTTAAAATTTAGCAAAGTAGAAAATAATTTTTTTTTAAAATAAATTAAATTAAAACTCACATTTGCTTTGCATATTATTCACACAAGACCTTTTTTGGCCATCTGCTGTTGCCAAGTGCTAGAGATCCACATTTCATTTTTTAGCACTGGCCTGCCAAGTTATATAAAGGAAATGTTTGCCCTCAATGTTGTTTTTCCTAAATTATTTGGAATGCTGTGTTTCAGTCTCCTTTGGGTCTATTCATTTTACAGAGGTTCTGTATTCTGTCCCTCTGTTCGTCTTCCAATAATAGCAAATGTCTTCTATCCACAAATCCTTTCTTCAGTTGATGCAGATAGATCCCTCAATTCCTTGATCCCCAATACCTTTCATACAACCTATGCCTGTCTTCCCTTTCAGGGAAAAACCTTTTAGTAATATTTTTTTCCCATGCTGCTTACATTTTTCCTTGATTTGTTTTCCTTTCCTGATTCACTTTTTCTCTG
This sequence comes from Eurypyga helias, assembly GCF_000690775.1. Lineage (NCBI taxonomy): Eukaryota > Metazoa > Chordata > Aves > Eurypygiformes > Eurypygidae > Eurypyga > Eurypyga helias. The sequence goes on from NW_010268951.1 coordinate 7,364, forward strand.
TCCTCTGTCTGTTACAGTGATATAATACTTATGTGAGCAACAAAAAGTGCATCCGAATTTATAATAACAGAGAACCAACTGACTTTTAAGAAAGAATTCTGGACTGCCAGATTTAAAAATGCCCTTTGTCTTTCAAGACAAAGCCGGTAAGTTCCTGTGGAGCCTTTTAGAAGTAGGTAAAATGTTCCTCATGTATTGTAGCTAGTGAAGTGTGGTCATGAAATGTCTGTCTTTAAAGCAGAGAGTGACTGGCCTGACAACTCATAATTTTCAGAAGTGAAATGTTATGTAAATTAATGATGGAAAAGTGGGGTTTAATATACCTTGTCCAAATTAGGTCTTTGCTGCACACACTTAGCTAAATGTTTTGCTGTTTCTAAGTGACTGCATGTATATACTGGATGGAAGAGATCACAGGATTAAGTTACACAGAGCCATCACACATGGTGACATAAAGGATATTACTAATTTCTATTCTCTGAGAAAAAAGAATTATTCCACTAAATAATAATAATTTTTTTTCAGTGAGTTTAAGAGCTGCACCAGTACAGATGTTGTTTTTTTCGTGAGACCAACCATGTACTCCTACTGTGGCTTCATTTGGCAGCTGAAAAAAAGAGTCAAAATTCTTGAGCTACACTTAGTGACTGAAAATATAGTTTGGCTATTGTGTTTAAAGGGCTTATTTCATAGCTTTTTTCACTTAATGATACCACTTTCCAAAAGAAACCCATGTGGATTTGGGACTTCAGCACATATGGGATCTGCGTCTTTGTTGCTGACTCCCTTTTCTGTTTCAGAAAGCTGCAAAATAAACAGATGTGTGACAGGAGGTTGACTTATGTAATGTGGTGGATTTGGCAGTGTTAGGTTGGACTTGATGATATTAAAGGTCTTTATACCTAAACGATTTTAGGCTTTTATGCCACAAATGTCCCAGACTTAAGGTACATTTATATCTGTGTTAATCTAAGCATCACAACAATGTAAACAATGGTATATATGACTAACAGTGGAGCATTGTTGAGACCATTTGTGCCAATTATATTATTAATGTTGGAATTTCAGGCACGTGTTTGGATTACCTATTCATTTCAATCCTTTCCTGTTGTTGATTCTTTCTAGCAGTAATTTTTTCCAATTACAGAAATCGTTGGTGGTTTGCTTTTTTTTTTTCCTGGAGACACTAGGCCTTTAAGTATAGGTGGGAATAGAGTCTGTAAGATGGTTTACATAGCCATATCCTCAAAGGGGCTGCTGCATAGTGTATCGTTCAAAGCTTAGCAGAGTGCATACCACAGCTAGAGGATGTAGAACATCTCAAGGGTCCCTGCGGCTGTTTAACTCTCTGAAAAAAACTGTTCCAGCATGAGAAGGAAAAAATACACATTTGCTTGCCAAAGCTGTGCAAACACATTCATCCAAATAACGCTGATCAATTATAGAAAAAAAAGAGACATTTTAGGATCAAGAGGTAGATGAAGGGAAAGATGCATGGTTTGTTTATTTAGTGATCGTTTTTGCTTAGAGAGACCCTATGCATGGAAGGAGCAGCTGCTAGAAGAGATGTTCTGCTTACGCAAACAGAGGAGAGTGGCTTTTTCTTTATTGTTTTGAGAAGCATAAGGTGGATTGTTGAAAAACAGACCTATTTCCAGGAGCACAGACGTTTTCCTTCTTTGGGGAAATACAATGTTTTTTTAGTTAGAAATGTTGGTCACACTGGTTGTGGAGCAAGGTATCCTCTGGCTGTCAAAAACATTTGATGTTTACTCTAAACATGAATGACATACCATGTGACAGTGGAATTTCTCAGCAGGCATGGCAGTTTATAGAAATACTATTCTATTCCCTGCATATTATAGTCAGAACAGTCTCAACTTACATAAAGATGGTACAAAGGCAGCCTTCTCTATGGTAGAGATAAAATCCATCTTGCCAGGTTTAGCTGTAAACACTAAAATCATACCATCAGCAGTTCTCTGTGTGTGAAGCTTCATCTGCTAGAGGACTCTCTACATTTTGGTGAGTCGTTTCCCCCCTCCAGGTAGGTATGACTCTATAAAGCAATTTGACCTCAACTGATACCTACCCTTTCTCCTGATGTAGGGGAAGTGACAAAATAGGTGAAACAAATATATTAAAAGCAATTGTCTTGCATGTTATTTATTTCTTTGGTTTCCTAAGTTCTTATTATACCCCATTTTTCTATCCTTTCATTTCTTGCCTGTGTGGTATGGTTTTTCCAGGGTCTCATTCCAGGTTCCATTTTCTTCTCATCACACTTGGCATTTATATAGCACTCAACAGTACTTCATTCTTTGCAGCAATGACATGTTGTTACTCCAGGAAGGAAAAATCCTACAGATAGGAAAATTAAAGGAAAAAATGTAAATTGTCAAAGACTACTTGTAAATCAGATACAAAATATGAGACAGTTTTTTTGTCCTTCTCCTGAATTGTTCAAAAATAAAATCAAACATTTATCAGAGGAACTTTCAGAGTAAAGCTGGATGCCTGGGAATAAGCTCTCAGGGTTTAAAGGGATGCTGCCATCAGAAGCTGCTTGAGTAGCAACCTCTTCCTGTCCCACAGACTGTTTTTGTCCAATCAGAGAAATACATGTTGAAGATCTGTTGTGATAAGTGGGGATGGAAACTTCATTTTTAATGAAGTCCTAGAGAGCACTTACATGCTTCTTTTTGTGTGTGACTGTGGTTAAACTACTGCTTGGTGCTGAAGTTCTAAAAGGACGGCTTGGGCATCACCATTCATTATGGAGCAGATCTTCCTGGAAACCATGCAAAGGCACATGGAGAATGGGGAGGTAATTGGTGACAGCCAACACGGCTTCACCAAGGGCAGATCGTGCCTGATGAATATGATGGGGTCACGTCCTTGGAGGATAAAGGATGGGAAACTGATATCTACCTGGACTTGTGCAAAGCCTTCGATATCATCCCTCACGACACCCACGTCTCTAAATTGTAGAGGCATGGATTTGATGTATGGCCCACTCGGATAAAGAACTGGCTTGATGGTCATAGAGTGCTGTGGTCAACAGCTTGTTGTCTGAGTGGAGACCAGTGATGAGTGGCATTGTGAAGGGTCAGTACTGGGACCAGTGCTGTTTAACATCTTTGTCGGTGACATGGATGACGGCATTGAGTGCACCCTCAGCAAGTTTGCTGATGACACCAAGCTGTGTGGCGTGGTCGACACGCTGGAGGGAAGGGATGCCATCCAGAGGGACCTGGACAGGCTGGAGAGGTGGGCCACTGCCACCCTCATGGAGTTCAACAGTTACTCCTCCAATGCAGTTAAACTTTTCTTATCTTCTACATGTCTAGAGGCAGCCCTGATCAATAAGTATGCTACAAGTGCTGCATTTATTTACGTTTGCATATGCTTAGAATATATTACTGCTAAGTAATATAAAACATCCTCAAATCTCTGTTTAGTGGACACTGTGAAATTATTCCTTGAAAAATGGAGAATGTAGATAGCAGAGACTGTGAATGTTCATTCTTTTTATTCCCAGCTGCACGTGGAGAGTTAGTGTAAAAAAACCTCCTTTGTCATTTCTAAGTTCTGTGGGCCAAACTCCTACATACTCTTGAAGTTCTCTTACAGCAGAACTTCATGAGACATGGACTGTTACTCTTCCTCTTAAACAAAAATTGAGACTGTAAACCTTTTAAACAAGTCCTTAAATATTTAATGGTTTTAGGGTCAGAGAAATGCACTGTAGTGCTGCTTCTATCTGATGGTTTGTTTTCTATATGTCCTTTAATGAAAAGTGTTACAAAAGGGGTCTGTAGTAGGTGGTAAATAAATTGGAAACATACAATGCAGGGACTTGTATATATGGAATGAAGGGATTTGAACTAAGTGATAGTTAGTTTAGAATTACAGATATATACATAATTTCCATCGGCTCCATCCTCTTCCCATAGGAATCAGCATGCCATTGTTAGTTTTTTTCTAAGGAAATTGTATTTCTTGTACTTTTTACACTTCTAGTGTCCCAGAACATAAAGAGGTATTAAAAGTTTTTACTTTGGAGGAAGCTCTATAGGGTATTAAATGTACGCTGATGTATCTGATCTGGTCACAGCTACTTTCAAAATGATTTTTTTAACTGAATTTGAAAAGATTTGAAGTGCCCTAAAATATCTCCTTATCATGAATGAGAGCTTGTTATAGGTAAACTGGAGTAGCAATTACTATATAACCTAGCCTTTAAGACTTCTGGATATCAGAACTGGGGGCGTGGAGGAAAATTATTGTAAGACTTGGTAGACAATTTGGCTCAAAGGGGAAACATTAATATGTGTAGATCAGCTGGATTGAAATCTACTGAATGCAAGATAAACAGACATAGAGAGCCAGTTAGTCTTTTAAGTAAGATAGCAATTGAATAATTCCTCATATATTAGTCCCAGAAAAAAAATCCATCTTTATCCAGGACCTCATCTAGAAGTCTTCTGTCAGGAGAAATGTTTAAGACTGCTGAACTCAAGATTAGCTCTTTTTATGTCTGCCCTCATCTGCAATAGATGAAGTATTGCTCTTCTCTGGACAGCTGGTAAATGATTTCCTTACATCTACCCATTTTTGTGTCTTACTCTTACTTATTTTTATTAACATCACCTATAAATTGAATGATGCCTGTAGTGTCCCTGTGTAGAAAAAAATGACCATAGAAACTGCAGTGTATACTCAAACCCAATTGAAACAGATTTATTTTCAGAAACTCTAGTAGGAACTGAAGGATTTGAGTACTTCATAGATCAAGAATAATGGCATGACAAATTAGAGGCAAAACAGACTTTTACGGCAATACATATTCAGTTATATGAGGCAGAATGATTTAAAAGCAATAAAGCTTTCTGAAGACCTGTAGGCATATACAAGATTAAAATCCTATTAAAGAATTCCTATCTAAGTATAGAGTAAAGGCAGCTTTAAGGAAAGGCTTTTGTGATTGCCTGATGAGCAAAACATGTTTAGTTGACCAATTGTTTCATGTTAGCTAAATCTGTTTGCTTGTGCTCTCACCTAAACTCTTAAAACTGACAAGTACTTTCTTGCTTAGCATTCACATCATCAGCACCTACCCACCTTTTCCTGGACTTAAAACTCCATTTCTGGTACTTCTTTCACTTTTATAATCTGAAATATTCCTCTACTTTGCAGAAAAGACAACACGAGCATTTGTGAAATTATGAACTAACACTGCTTACCACCATGTTGTATGGGTTGAAATAGAAAGCAGAAAATTAAGTGTTCAGAGGACAAGAGACAGAAATATTGCAAATGTTTGTTAATTTAAGTTTTTTAGATCAAAACTGCCTCAGTATACATGAAAATAATCTATCCATGGGAAACTCATTGTAGGAATCTGTCACTGAATTGTAATTCTGTTGCTGAAAACTTATTCTTTCAGATCTTAAAGTTCAGTTGCAGCCTTTTCTGTCAAGTGGGTTCATTTCCCTGTTAGGTGGGAAAAATATTATTTTTCTAATCTGAATCTTACCATAGGATGCTTTCATTTAATTTTCTACCATGTGAATCTCCTCTCCTAGTACCTATCAATGCAGTCTATGCAGAAGTGGCTCTTTGGACTGTTGCCTCATATGAGTACCACAGCCTGCAGTGTTATTGTTCCTTAGGTGGCTGAAAATACAAAGAACGTGTCATGCATATGGAAAATATGAGAAATTATTTACTACAGAAATTTCATGAGAAGCTGGATTTTACCAGGCCTTTATAACAGGGTTTTGAAAGGCTCTTAGCATCTTCATGACTTAGAGTAAGATTTCATCTGAAAGGATATTTTTTTCTTTTAAAAATTGACAAAAAATAGACATGCTATTATAAAGAAAACCATGTTATCTGAACCAATTAAGACAACATGGAGACCTATCATCTGGATAATGTTTCTATGTCTGCCTGGAGCACGTCATTGTCTAGGACTTTGTCTCAACAGGAGACAAATAATTTGAACTGCTACATGGGTATAATCTTGTACATGAACACTTTTATTAGAGAAGTGGTGCTAGCTTACTTTAGCTTAGAACTCTTTCCATGTGATGCAAACAAACTTTAAAAAGTTTTGTGGTATTGGAATCGGAACATCCTCATGTAAGATTGGAAGCGTAATACATTTACAAGACTGTACCAGAACGATTCTTTTGTGAGGACAAGACTGAGTTCTGCAACCTCATATGCATGGTCAGCAAAAAGGAGTGATTGAAAAAGCTTGCTGTGCTCCACCAAATGAGTGGTTGGGAATGATGGATTTGAAAGAGAATAATCCATGGCTAAGAAAGAAAATGACTACCTAGTGGTCAGAAGGAAAAAAGGTGTAAAACATGACTGTTTTCGACAGAGGAAGCCCTATAATTATATCTTATATTTACATGTCTATAGAAAAAGGAAGGTCTGTTTAATGATACATAGACATTGCTTTCATAAAACAAAGAAATGTGAAGAAAAATAAATACATGTAAAATAAATGTAAAATAAATGTAAAATAAATGGCAAGCTGAAATTTCAGTATTACGCACCATGAATCATAGAATCATAGAATCACTAGGTTGGAAAAGACCTTAGAGATCATCCAGTCCAACCGTATCTGTCCACCACTAAACCATATCTCTCAGCACCTCATCCACCTGTCTCTTAAACACATCCAGGGATGGTGACTCCACCACCTCCCTGGGCAGCCTGTTCCAGTGTGTGATAACCCTTTCGGTGAAGAACTTCTTCCTTACATCCTTACTTTGAAAGAACAATACAAATTTGTTTTAAACTCCCTCTCCCTACAGGTCTCCTGGTGCAGGATCCAGACCTTCTCTTTCTAAAAATATGCATTTTGACTATATGCATGATAATGTAATACACAATAATCACAGCAAACTGTAGTCTCTTGTATAGGTTTATAAACAAGTTAAAACAGCAAATTCCAGAAATATTGCCCTTCAAGAATACTTTGCACCACTTCAGTATGTGATATTTTCCTAAATTGTGGGTGGGATGCCTTCTGGAATCTTTGCCAGAAAAAACTGTGTTCTGTCTCGGTGCCAGTGTCAGCATGGAGTCATGACTGATGCTTTCCTGAGCCCCTGACTTCTATGGCCACAAAGATGGCTCCTTTGGAACCTCACCAACCAGTACAAATTAGAGCAGCCTTCAGGATGTTAAAATTTCTACTGAAAAAATTGGCCAGGCACACGTTTGGCCTCGAACAGAGAGGTGGGTTGGCGTCTGCCTCTGAGTCCTTTGCAGGCTGGTGTAAGAGGACCCGTCTTCAGACTTCAGTAAACTTGCACATTGCAAAAACATAAGCAAAACCATCCATGTTTATGGATAAAATCATTTACCTTGTTTTGAGTATTTAGTTACAAGGTTCAGAAGGTCTTGTGTGATGCTTCTTTTAGAATGGGTTTGTTCACATGACAATTTCTAAACATGTCATTTTAGCAGTAAGTTATTTCTTATTTTCACCAAAGGGATATAAGGAATGACCCTATGCTGAAATGGTGTTCAGATTTTACACGGCTGCATTCCTGTTATTTATGAATTAAAGGGCGTATATTTTTTTTTTCCCCCTACTTTTGCATATTTTGGTCTTTTGCATCTGGTGAGTATTGTACAAAGTCACTCAATGTGTCTGTATGACACAACACTGGAATGATTACTGGAGTATTGAAGGAGAGCTGTAACTATAACATGTCCTGCAGGTTCAATCTGAGCAGGAAATGGGAAAGTGTTATTTATGAATTAAAGGGCGTATATTTTTTTTTTCCCCCTACTTTTGCATATTTTGGTCTTTTGCATCTGGTGAGTATTGTACAAAGTCACTCAATGTGTCTGTATGACACAACACTGGAATGATTACTGGAGTATTGAAGGAGAGCTGTAACTATAACATGTCCTGCAGGTTCAATCTGAGCAGGAAATGGGAAAGAACCTAAGGTGAAGTTTTGTGTTCTTAGGATATTATCTAGCTATTGGGTGGGATTTTGGTTTTGTTAATTTTAAGTATCAGCTTTGTGAAGAAAATGTTTGAGAACAGTGACAGATGGGTTATGCTGAACAGTAGCAACACATGCAATATACTTTAAAGAATCCTGGGATATGAAGCCATCTCATGCAATGTCTCAGCTACCTATGCAATGTTATTTTTGTTTTAACTGAGTAGCTAAGTTAGCTTGCTCCTGCATTTCTTACGACATTGAGTCGAATATGACTACATTCGCTCCTGAGCAGCCATAGTGTTTATTGAATTTTACAAATGAATAGTGGTCTTGTACAGACATAACCCTTTATGTTTGGAAAATGAAGCTGAATTTTAAGTCTTCATGTAACATTTGTTCTTTACAGGTGGTGCCTCCTTACAGAGCTTCCCTTTTTGGAGGGCACCTTGGTTCAACACAGGGTTTCAGCAGCTGCTGCTGACCATCTTCACCACAGTATGCTATTTAAGCGCCTAAATAACAGTGACTCTGTCACACCATAACTAACTGCTGGTTTATTTTCTCCTCAAGTTTCAGAATTTTCAGTCATATAAAGAAACCAAAATGCCTTGTTTGCTTAAAAATATGGGCATATGATGTTGTCTCTTTAAGATGGACTGAGAACCTCAGTGACCAGGCAGGAAAGGAATAAAAAGAAGAGTCAGAAATTCAATTTGATTCTACTACTGGTGGCTTTCAGATAAGGAATAAAATATTATAATTATAATTATGAATATGAATTAATGATTAATATGAGTCAAAAGATTGACCAGAAGAATGTTTCAGCAAGAAAGCCAAGAAATGGTTGAGATTAATTACTGTAAAAGGATGAACCAGCTTTCCCAGCAGGAAACTACAGTATTTGCAGTCTCTGGGGAAACTGTGACTGGGAGGGTGACCTGATAGCCCATTCTGAGTGACCTGTATTCTTCTCTTGATGTATTCAGCACTACTGACTTTTTTTGGATAACCTCCATTTTCATATTTTATCTCTGGCTATCTCAGGACTTGAGGGGGAACGATTCCTATGGCACAATGGAGATCTGTTCAAGCTGCCTCACTACTGGTTCCCAATAATGTCTCCATTAAATGGTGACAATACTCTCACTTTGTCTCTTTTCAACATAGATTTACATCACTTTACTGTAAGGAAATACTCCAGCAGAGAGATGTGATGGCAGCCTCATTAAGACCCTGATTGAGAAGACTACTAATGTGCATGAGTAGTCTTCTTAAACATGTGCTTAAGCACTTTGCTGGATGAGCATATCAGTTTACATCTCATCAAACAGGAAATCTATTAAACCTGAGAAGAGGCAATATTTTATATGGAAACACATGGAAGTAATTTCTAGTTTATATTAATGGATCTTGTTCTAATGTATAAAAATATGTAATGCTATAATTATTTGAAAGCCAGATAGTAAAGGTAGGTCTTTTGGCCAAGCGTCTACCAAAGATTAGATAACATAACTCTTCTTATGTTGATTGGGTTTTTTCCTGTATGGGTGCGGTTTAAATAAATAATTTATTTATTTAAATCAATAGCAAAAATATTTTATAAAATTTAATGTAAAGCTGTAATGCTTATTTACATATTTTTATAAAAGTCTAGTGGGGAAGGGGAGGGGGGAACCAAAACCCTAAAACCAAAACTGCTGAAAAATCTTCTACTCAGACGAATAGATTTTGAGAGTACACCTAGGACTGTAGCACTAAGAGTCTGTAATAAATTATAGAATACTTCTTAAAGCTACTTTAAAAGCTAGCAGATATCTGGGATCTGAGCAGGTGTTGAGAAATTGGATGCTTGCATCCAGCAAGCATTTGTGTGTACTGATGTCTTAAACAGTAATTAAAAATAAGTGTGACACATTCACCTATGGAACACACTTCATCTTTGTTTAGTCAGTCTAGTCAGTCACCCGCCCCTTCAATGCAGTACGTGGCCACAGGTTGAACAAGGCACTACCACAGTGGATCTTTGCTCTGAGACAGGCCCAGTATCCTCTGGAGCTGAGGAAAGTGCGTGAGCACTCATTCACGTGGTGTTCCTTCCCTGAGAGACGGAGATGCTTTGTCCTGCTTGTGTCTCTGGATTAACATGGGATTAAGATATCTTCCATCTCCTTTGGACAACACCAGCTCCCCCCTGTATTCTATTTCTGCTCTTGTTTGATTTCTCAGAACAAATCTGTGCTAGTTTTGACTGGGATAATTTTCTTCATAGTAGCTAGTATGGGGCTGTGTTTTGAATTTGTGCTGAAAAGAATGTAAACAACACTGATGTTTTAGTTGTTGCTAAGCAATGTTTACATTAAGACACGGGCTTTTTCAGTGTCTTATACTGTCCCTGTTCTCCCAGCTTCTTCTCTACAAGAAGCTCAGAGAGGACACAGCCAGAGTAGCTGATCTGAACAGACGGAATGAATATTTCATGCCATAAACTGTCATGCTCAGTATATAAGATGAGAGGAGTTTGTCGGGGGTACCACTACATGGGGACAGGCTATCAATCACTTTGGTTGTAAGCGATTGTTGCATTGTACATCACTTGGTTTTTTGTATATTCCTTTATCAGTAATATTATTTCCCCTTCCCTTGCTCTCCTATTAAGCTGGTTTTATATCAACCCATGATTCTTTTTCTATTCTTTCCCCCATACCACCTGAGGTGGTGTGGGGCAAGTGAGAAGCTTTGTGGTGCTTAATTGCTGGCTGGGCTAAACCATGACAAAATCAGAATTCAAATTAAGCCGATAATTGAAAAGGATATATCACAGAACCTGCTTGTGTTTGGAGAGACAAATACGCAAAAGGCAAAGTAGAAGTTGTGGAGCTCCCTGCATACCAGCCACAGGGACAGATTTATTCTGATTTAATATATTGTTTTAATAATGCCTTGGAAACTTTGTTGTATGCAGTCATCATCACGTGCAAGAATTGTTTGTTTATACAAGTTGCCAGATACTGCTACTTCTTTTTTTTTTTCTTGACAGTGTATTTTTTTGCTTGAAAAGTATGTTTTTTCAAATGCTGAAGTTTTTAAACTGAAATGCACTTGTTTTCATCTGGTCAACAAAACAAGTGCTTGACAATATCTTTGCTGAGCTAGCAGACTGGCAGTCTTATATAGTATCAGGGAAAAGAAAACACCACTTATAATAACATATTTAGTATGATCACCCTTACTTTAAAACAAAAAGGAGGAACCAGACTTCAGCTTAAAAGAACCATCCATGTAATTATCATTCCAGCGGTAAATAAATATATCCCAACAGTGGTTAGGAGAGGGTGTCTCACTGTACAACCTTTATGTCCTCAAGTCAAAATAGACAGTAATGATGCTGAACGCTCTTCTTGTTTGTTGCCACCTCTCCAGAGAACCAGATAGAAGTCGCCCTTAGATCTCAGTAATTCTCTGTGCATTTGACATTGTGGTGTTGCACAGTTACTCTCTTAACGTCTTCCAGAATTGTTTCTCTGATTACAGGTCAGAAAGACAACACAAAACACTAAAGATGCAGAACTGAAGTGATAATCAATTGGATTCTATTTATTTATTTATTAAAAAAAAAAAATTTAAAACTGTCATGGGATTTCATGATAGGAAGTTGGCTCACATTCCTTAGGGAAGTGGTGTCCAGGTCACTGCTCATCATTTCAGTGGGATTGTGTGGCGGTAGGGAAGATTTTTACCAGTACAGTGCTACCAGTTGATGATATATTGTGTTTCCAATGGGACTGAACACAAGATTTTATACAAACAAGTACTGCTCTCAGTTCAGATGGAATCAAAATACCCAGGCCCCAGTTCTTTAGGATTTTTTTTTTTGGTGTATGTTTTTGGTTGGTTGGTTGGTTGGTTTCTTTTTGTGTTTGGTTTGGGTTGGTTTTTTTTGTGAAAGGGTTTTAAAAACCTCATCCAGACTGTTATGTAATAACTGAAACAAATCTTTAAAACAGTAATTCCCAAAAATCTTGACTCAAAAATCTTAGGTGCTGGAATGTTACAAATCCTCATCTTAATTTGGACACAGTAGCTCATCTCCAATTCTAGAACTAACTGGGTGTTGTCATAGTGCTCTAACTTGCATTTCAAATCAATGTTTTATGCTTCCTCTGTCTTGAAATTTCTGCTAATTGAAACATCACCAGTAATATCAGCAACTAAAGTAAATTGAAAGCAAATCTTCACTAATTTGGAAGTATGAATTTTTGATATACCTATTATCAATCTTGCATTTATTCATTTAAAGAATCCGGTGATACACATATCCAAAGGTGTCCAAAGAACATAACTTGCATTTAATAATGATTGGTTATGATTCCCCAGGATTAGCTCACAATCAGTCTACATTTTTGTGTGTTTTTTTCTCTTAGAAATAATTTTGTGAATGAAGTGACAGTCATTTGAAATTATAATGCTGACAATTCACAGCAAGTATAAACCTGTCAAACATTTGCCTCAAATTTTTCTGCCCAGCAGCATCTGTGCAATGGCAATTTTTTCCAGATGACAAAACCTACATCAATAACAAAGATGTTGGAGAACTATCATCAGAACCAGGAGAGAATGTTCTCCCTCTTCTCAGCTCTTCAGAGCAAGTTGGGAGTCTGAAGGACAGAAGAGGCCTCCAGTTTTTGTTATTTGGACTCTGGACAGACTGATACCTCTTTTGGAATTTGGAAAGAAAATTGTATTCAATCCCCATTGCTTATCCAATAAACACAAGTTATAGTTGTGGGATCAATGCTACAGGGCTCATCATCCTCTGTTTAAAGCAGATCTGACTTCCCTTCCGTGTCTGAGATCCACTTGTATTCATTTCATATTGAAGAACTGATGGTGGCACTATGGAGAAGCTGGTAAAAGAGGCCAGCATTTTTTACTTACTCTCCCTTAAGCTAGGTCTTACTGAAGGCTAGTATTATACTCTGAAAAGAGCTGCCTGGGAGAGGTTCTTTTGTGTAATGGAAGATACTGAGGTTTAAAAAAACTTCCTACTCTTTATGAGACAAATCTTTTGCAGTTTTTCTTTTATTTAGACATATTTTTATGTATTTTGACAGAAGGAAAATCAGTGGGGGAGTATAACTAGTTCAAGGAGAGACATTTCTTCCCTACAATAGTCAGTAACTCAGCAGACAATACTAAGAAGCAGGAAATGCAAGTGGAGTACTTGTTTGCTTGATTTGATGTGAGGACAGAACATTTTAGTGTCAGATGAATATTGCAGCCACAGGGCAACTGGAGTTTCTAGCATGAGAACTCTGTCTGATTTACATCCTGCATCTAAGGAACATTTCCTGGTGAAAGTTGAATTTCCACAGAAAGTTTCCATTTGATCAAGAATAGGCCCACGTGTGGGTTGCAAATGCTACTCACTGACCCTGGTAAAATAGTTATAAAAAAAAGTTGTGTGGACACAAATCACATTCACCACCTTGAAACTATGCTGTTTTTCTTAAAGTGGACAAAGAGATGTAGTGAATACCAGACAGGATGCAACTGCTCTGGAAGTTTCTTCTTAGGAAGCTATCTTAGCCAGGGTCTGTCCCATGACATATGTCCCTTTTCTGAACCAGCTATAGTATCCATCACCAGAATCTGATTCTACTGGAAAGCAGTCATTCTTTCCAGGAGACAATTATTTCTTTTGAAGATACCATCAAGCTGAGCTTTGTAAGTGTCCATGAGATAATGCACCAGGATAGGTGTTTAGTATCTCGGTACATGTACACAGACTAGTGCAATAAGACCAAATCCATATAATAAGCACAGTTGCAACAAATCTTAAGTAGCTAAATTGATACTTTAGGTTTAGCCAAGTGCCTGGTGGTTATCTAAATGCAAGAACATTGTTCTGTTTTTCCCTCTGACTGTTATTGCAGCTCAGGTAGAAAAAAAATTCCAAAACGAATGTGCTGCTGGAAGTGGGGCTTCCAAGGGAACACACCGTGAACCTCTTAAAAACATAATGAAATAATTAGAACTGTATATCAGCAAAGGACTGTGTAACCTAAGCTGACTACTGTCATGGTGCCAAGAGTGTCTGAAGTCTAATATTCCATATTTTGAGATATCTTGTATCTAGAGGTTGCTTTGATGAGCACGTGCCATGCCTATACATCATTCAAATAACAGATGGGTCCTCGGGCAGAGGGGCTTCGAGTTCAGCATTCTTGCTTCTTCATTGGACTCAGCTCTATAAATACTTACCCAGATTAAATCTGCTGGAAATGTGTAGATCTACCATTTGGATGTCAGTGTTTGAAAATAGATCGATGTACTCTGAATATGAAGTTGATGAATGTTTCTATATGAGAAAACAGTGAAAACACATATGCTGAATTTAGAATTTAAAATGAAACTTCTCTTAGACATCACATGCCAGGTTCTAAAAGAAACATGTGGTGGTCTTTTAATAGTATTAAAAAAATAATGTGACAGTGCAAAGTCTATGAAAACAAATATTTAATTTTTTGGAAGCCATTTTGATTCCTTTAAGTTATTATTATTTGCAAATTTTATATATATTTTTAAATGGAATTGGCAAAGAAATGTCCTTGGATATTGTCCATTTACAAAAGAACACATGTGGGCTGGAGTTTTGGTGCTTTCCTAAACAAGGGATGTAGGAGAGTCAAGAAACAGCCCAGATTATTGCCAGACTATCAGCACTGTATTGTGAAGCCTAGCAGCCCCGGCCATAAATCAGGTACTCAAAGAGCAAAAGTTAACAAATGCCAGTGTAAGGATTGAATCAGAGGAAAGAACAACTTTGGTAAATAAACAAATATTAGAAAATGTATTTTCCTCTCGTCAGGTTGTCAAGGAATGTGAGATTCACTGCTTTCCTCAAATGCATCTTGAAACTGCCCGAAGTAAAATCATAGAATCTTTTAGGTTGGAAAAGACTATTAAGATCAAATGTTAATTAGAGCTGCCAAGTCCACTTCCAAACCATGTCCCTAAGCACTGTATCTACACCTCTCTTATGTACCTCCAGGGATGGTGACTCAAGCACGTCTCTGGGCAGCATGTTCCAGTGCCTGACAACATTTTCTGTGAAGAAATTTTTCCTAGTATCCAATCTAACCTTCCCTTGGTGCAACTTGAGGCCATTTCCTCTTGTCCTATCACTTGACGCTTGGGAGAAGAGACCACCAGCCCCTTGGCTACAACCTCCTTTGAGGTAGTTGTAGAGAGTGATAAGGTCTCCCCTGAAGACACCAGACCAGACAGAGTAGACTCCTAGAACATGGTTTGCTTCTAACACTCCCCCTTATTCCCAGTCTCTTGAGAAGGCTGCAAAGAAAAAGAAGGGTGTTAACTTCTCTTTTATACAAAATCCATATCCATACTAGCCCTTTTCATATAGCCTTTAAATACAGAAGGAAAAGTAAACTCATGATTTCGACTCTGTCAAACAAAAAGTAATGACAAGTCGGCAAAGGAGCTATTCTTTTACCTCTTCTTTCCTTGTAGTAGTTTTTCTTTCAGTGGAAAGTGTTGGCTTCTTTTTCCTCCTTGTTTATTTTTTCCCTTTTCTTCTGGTGAAAACATACTTCCTTCCAGAAATCAACCCTGCCTTCATCCTGGCATAAACTTCCCACTGTCCTTAACATCCCCTCACACTTATGAAAAGAAGAGTTAAAGAGTGATTTTCTAGTTTGAGGCAAGACCTATGCTCTAACTTGACTGTGCCCATATGCATCTTGTAGGTTATCCAAATGCCTGCTGAAGACCACTCCGTCCAAGTCCACAAAGATCTGATAGAATTATCTGGCTGAGTATCAGCCTTTACAGGAAATAGTTATTTTGGATGATTCACAGGGACTGGTTCTTCTGCTACTGCTTCAGTAATAAACACACTATTTCGATGACTCCTAGAAACAAATCCTGCAGTCCTCACTCAGCAAAACTCCTGTTGACTTCAATAAATTTTACTGACCAAGTTTCGAAAAATAGCTTCAGTATTTGGCTGAAAATAAGCTACCTGAAGTGTGTGTCTTTTCCAAAACATTAATAAAATGTGTTGATTTTATTTACTTTTAAGATGACATCTTTCAATAGCTTTGCCAACACCCTGCTGCCCCCCACCAAATGAACGAAAAACCTCACCGTCGCTGGAACTAAATGTCCTTCAGGCATTTGATTTTTCCCAAGAATGCCAGGACCAAAATTCCTTTCTTAAGTGTTTGTGAACTGGAAAAAATGTGTATTCTGGTTTCTGGCACATGTATAAGCGTAAGTTGGCTACTTTTCCTCTGCATACTTTAATGATAATAATAGTTTTCCATTACTTGTTGATTCCTGTTAATAACTTAGCATCAAGGGTTCACAGTAAAAGAAAGGTTGATAAAATTCTGACTCGTGTAGCAAATGGAAAGTTGGATGGGCAGACTTCTATGACTTAGCACAATGAAAGGTTCCTCTTGGTGGGTCAAGACTTGTTACTGTTATAAATTCGGTCAAAAGCGGTGTGTGGCTTTTTTACTACAACGAATATATATGGAAAGGGGAAGATAAAAATTGACGCTTAATTCTGCTTCGGTTCTGGATGCACCTGTTTCTTGTGAATGGCAGAATAATGTGTGACAGCTGCTTATCTACTCATTCAGAACTGGAGATGGTTCCTGGCTACAGCTGGAGAAACTGGAAATGCTGAAGGAAAGCAGAGAAAGAGATGGGCTGAATTTAGGGATAAGGTATTTTTCTGACTCTGTTCTTGCTTAGTATTTAACAAAAGTGAATTTTTTGGGTAACTTCTTCCCATTGTAACAGGTCATAAGATATGCACAGCCTTTCTGTCACACCACACACAATGTGATAGAGTGAAGGAAGAAGTTGTAGGTAGCACATGAGCTGGAATTGAAGTTGAAAGATCCTGGCTGCCTCCATCACGGCTTTTCACCAATCCAGATGCCTGATTAAGAGTTGTTTATCCACAACTGACATTTTTGTCCCTGTCATATGGAAAACAAAAAATGGTAAAAAATAAGTGCAGTGATAGCTTTTTTGGCTAGCTTGCAGAGTAACTTCAGAAGTTCAGGTTTCCCCTGCCTAAACACACCACCTCAGCAGCCTAGCCCAGAAAGGGACTTTGAACACACACTGATCATACAAGAACTGTCAGGCAGGACAGGCTGTGGTGAATGCAGCAAGGCTTGTTTTATAACACTTTTTTTCAGTTTCACTCCACATTCCACTTCTTCTCCTGAACTAACTGCTCTCGTTTTCCTCAGCATGTATACTTTCTCTCATCTCAGAGAAGTTGATCCATCACCATTCAACCTTTCTCTTCCTCTTCTCCTTTTAAAAAGCATCACTCTTTTCCTGGATTATTTCTTGTAACTGAGATGATACAATTTTTTACTGAAACAGCCATATTGCATTGAACTGCCTTCTTAAGTTTTGGTTTCCATAAAGACTTTGACCAATGCGAATGCTACCTTTGGTTTTTTTCCTCCATGGCAATTATCATATACTTAGGAATGAGGAGCTGAGATGCGAAGAAACAATTATTTAGATGACAATTGCTTACTGATGCTAGAAAATCCTAAGTAAATTCCTTCACGTTGAAGGTAGCACATGCACTGATGTCTCTGATGTAAGTACCACCAGCTCTACCACTCCACCCACCTCTAACTCGCAATGAGAAAGGGTCAGAGGAAAAATAAGGGAGGCTCATAAAAAGTTGAGATAAGAACTATTTAATTATATAAATGAAACTTACGGAGTTACCAACAATGCTATTGCTAATAAGTAATTAAAAGTAGAACAAATGATACAGGATCTCATCACCCGTGGACAGACACAGCCAGGTTCCAGGACAGCAAGCACAAATAAATCCAAAGCCCTGAAGAGAAAAACCCCCTCCCTGAGCTGGGAGCTGAGAGCAGGGGGAAAGAAAACCATCAACTGCCCCTTCCCAGATCAATTTCCCTGACCAAAGACGCTAACTGTCTGCTAATCACCCGACACAAGGTCCAGACAAAGACCACAAAACACACTGCCGGCAAAAAAACAGGCTCCCAGCAGGATTATTTCGAGTGACCCTACACACACCTTCTGGGTCCACCCTCTACAAGCTTCCCCTCAGCCCACTCGCAGTGCTGCCGGTACAGGGGTAACAGTGACCACTCAGCTTGATGTATTATGGAATGAAACAAAATCTTACAGACTGCCCCAGGAGAGCAGCTTATTGCTGCCTGGGACCAGGAAAATATCCAAATAGTGGATGTGCATATTTATTATTTTTGAATCAAAACAACTGTGAATTTGGAAAGTTTAAGAAGTTGATTTTTGTTTCTAGTTTCTTACTTTTACTGCCTAGTGTAACTCCAGAAAGATCAGGGTCACAAAGATGCTGTCTGGGCTATGTGCAATGCAATTGTTATCCTGGAAATCTGTTTCACTGAGCTACATGTTGAGTTGTTAATCACCCTTTTTTTTTTTTTTAAATTTAGGTTTTGGAAAACACATGAAGAAAATATATCTCGATTCTACATGCTGTAAACCTATATAATACTCAGTATATTAATCTGTATTAGAAATTCTGAAACCAATAATAATTTTGTGTTAATCACAGGTGCAGGGACCTGCTACCAAATTCAGTTTTCACATTGATTTAAGATTTTTTCTGGGGTGCAAGCCCGACCCTGAATTTTGTCCTGCACTTGATGTTTTTATTGAGGGATAGCCCCTTTGGTGAAAGTGACTGCAATCATTGCCAGAATAGTGGGAGAGAATTTACTAGGCAGGTCCTTGCACAAAATATGACCTATGAAAAGGTAGCTAAATTCAGCATCTGTCAGTTGCTTATATCATCCCAAGTCATACTTTAATTACAGGTGGAACTTCAGCCTCCCGGGACTCTGACCTCACCTCACTAGCATGCATCCTTGCCTTATTGTATCTTGTGGGGTCGTCTTTTTTTTTTTTTTTTTTTTTTGATATTTCATGCTGAAAAGATGGGAGTGGATGAGTTCCACTTTGATAAAAAACCCCAAAATAAAGAAAACTTCCATTTAGTTTTTGTAGTTCAGTCTTCGGTTGGAGGGATTGCATAAAACAGATAGCCAATTTATCATATTGGTGTAGAAACTGTTAAATTAAACAACATCTTTAACAGAAAACCAGCTATTGTAAATAGCTATAGTGCTAGTAATGTATATCACCATAAGCCGACCCATCTAGCACAATTCCCTTGGAGGTCACACAGCAAGAATCTCTTCTTACCACACACCAAATGTTTCTCATTGAAATTGGCATTGTTGACTTGTTTGGGACATATGTCAAGCAACTAACAAAACAAGGGAAAAATTCCTTCTTACCACATGCCAACTCTTTCACAGGACATGGTGTTGTAGAGGTATTTCTGATGTTTCTCAAGCAACTAACAAAACACAAAGAAATAAATGCTGTGACTAACTGCAAAATAAACATGTGTCCAGGTTTTGGAACTTTAACACTCATCCTGGCTGTCTCAAAGATCCCCTTTTGTTTACACTATTTCCCTACGTGACTTAAATTCAAGAACTCGGGGGCACAATGTAGTTCTTGTATATCTTGACTGTACTGAGAATTGAAATAATTAATTCTTTGATGTAGAAACCTGATGATTTACTTTTCTAAAAGAAGAATTCTGTTACAATTAGAATTGTTTTGAAGTCTGCAAGTATTTAATTGGTGAGTAGATGGTGCCTACGAATATGTAGCATTGTTCTTGAATAATAGGAGATCTTGGTATTGTGCACTGTAAATGGTTAACACTGGACAATATTTCAGCTGAAGCTTTTAACAAAACATACCACTATCTTTGCAATAATAACAATGCTGAATCAGGAAATAAAAAATCACGTCCTTTGAAGGAAATATTCAACTTACATAAAAAAACCCCAGAAAATAAAAACCAACAAAACTGAAAATGAAATATTTAATGTTTAAAAAATGAAGTTTGATTTAAAAAAAAGCTGATTTGCAATGCATAAATGCAAAATTATGATAAAAATACTTCTGTGCTCTGTGTATGACAATATCATATGATAAGCTTATATTCTAAAGGAATTATTCTCAAGTGATTAAAATGAGATCTCTGTCAAGATGATGGCTTGGGGAGATAAGTTGTTAGGATTTATTGCTTGGCTGCAAAATAAAAAGCTTTGCCTAAGTTATGCAAAAATGTTTTTAATTTTGAAGCTATGATGATTGGTATCTCAATTAGTTTTCGCTGGAATTTTTCCTTCAGTATTTGTATATGAGTTTAAAATTATACTGACCATTTTGTAAATTGCTATGTTCAAAAGAAAATTCAGAAGTTTCCCATTCTTCAAAGGTCTAGTGATTCCAATACCAATCAACCTTTCCAGGGATCTGTAATTCAGATACTTGGATTACATGCTTAAAATATCTGTATGTTCTCCCCTAAATGTCACATTTAGACTTGAAGACTGAAACAATGCTGCATGAGTCTTCAAAAAAGGCTGCATATCTGGAATACAGAATGATCTGTTCCATACTTTCTATCACCATGAAATATAGAATTGCAACTTATTTATTACAGTTAGTGTCCTGGTTTCAGCTGGGATGGAGTTGATTTTTTTCCTAATAGCTGGTATAGTGCTTTGGTTTTGATTTAGTATGAGAATAATGTTGATAACACACTGATATTTTAGTTGTTGCTAAGTAGTGCTTACACAAGTCAAATACTTTCCTGCTTCTCACGCCCTGCTAGCAAGAAGCTTGGAGGAACCACAGTTAGGAGAGCTGACCCAAACTGGCCAAAGGATATTCCATAACATATGACCTTGTGCTCAGTATGTAAACTGGGGGGAGTTGGCTGTTGGCCACTGCAGCTCAGCAACTGGCTGGGTATTGCTCAGTGTATGGTAAGCAATTGTTTGGTGCATCTCATGTTTTGTATATTCTTTTATCACTATTATTATTCTCTTCCTTTTTTTTTTTCCTATTAAACTCAACCCACTAGTTTTACTTATTTTTTTGGTTTTGATTTCTCTGCTCCAACCCACTGAGGGCAAGGAAGAGTGAGCAGACAGCTGTGTGGTGTTTTAGCTGCCTGCTGTGTTAAATCATAACAGATGACTCTTATACAGCTTATTAAGTACTACAAGCAAAGTCACATATTTAGCTGCTTTTGAGAGCTACAGAAGTATTGTGACCATTATGTTATACAAATGATATATTAAGACATGAATGTAAATGAAATTTTTCTTTGTTTTCTAAATTAATTGTGTAAATTTTCTGGGCAAGTGACATTATTTGCTGGAACCTTTTGATTGTTCAGTGTATCTAGCATGTTAAGTTTAGCAACCCAACATTAACATTTAGAATTAAATTCAGAGCTGTTTACTTTCAAGATTAGATACATTAATATATTTAAGAAATAAGTAAAATGGATAATGGGAAGAGAGTATCCATGGTCATGCCCATAGCAGTGGCTTGGGCTAGATGATCTTTAAAGGTCCTTTCCAACCCAAACCATTCTATGATTCTGTGATTCTCAGGTAAGAATACCCTTCTTTCAAATTCAAATAGGATTTTCACTGAAGTTACTCAGCACTAGCTTGTGTCTGCTAAAACATACAAGGGATCTAGAGAGGGAGCAGAGAAGATTCACTTGACATTAGAAAAGAGAATTGATAATTTCTTCAGACATTCTCAGTGTACTTGGTAGTAGCTGTAATCTTGGTCATAGCCATCCAGAGCTAAGACCAGGCATGTCAGGATTTCCTATGGCACACAGATTCTATTCTTTCTCTGCTGCATGCCACATGG
The DNA here is from genome assembly GCF_000690775.1 of Eurypyga helias. Taxonomy (NCBI): domain Eukaryota; kingdom Metazoa; phylum Chordata; class Aves; order Eurypygiformes; family Eurypygidae; genus Eurypyga; species Eurypyga helias. The sequence continues at coordinate 29,191 of NW_010268951.1, forward strand.
TTCCCGGTTACAAATATATTCTGGAATTTGTGTCCTTTGTCCCTGCAGTTATAGCTAGAGATGATTTAAGGGCACATTTTATTCTCTCTTTTGTGAGTATGTCAGGGGACATGAGGCTTCATTTAGAATAATTGCAGTCACACAGCTGTAAAACATGTTAGCATAATCTAAAATTAATGTTAACTCTTTAAAACTGAAAGTGGAAGCTGTGATTAAAAGTTTAAAAGAAATTTTTAATGTATGCTTATCTGATAAACAAGTGAGCTTAAATAAAAAGACATTTCAATTCTGAACCCCTTCTGTTCATTGGCTACCATTAATTCTCTGCTCTTACTACAGTGTCTTTATGACTGTAATATGTAATGAGTAAAAAAAAAATTTTGTGTTGTTCTGTATACATTGTCATATATAATGCCAGTATCCTACAATAAAGTCTTGTAAGTAATGTTATTTCTAAAATATTTGGCATCTGGTTTATTGAGAGCTCTTTGTAAGTTGCCACTCATTTATGTGCATGACCCTTTACATATATGTACATCATTGCAACTTTTGTCATCTTCCCGCATGCTTTTTGTTGCCTTTTATGAAACGTGTTGCCTTTAATGCCTGAACAGTATTTGAGCAAGCATGGAGTGTACCATGCAAAGTCATATTCAAGACACAATCATCTCTAGTATGTCCATTTGTTAGTCTGTAATTTGAGCTTTCCCAAAAGATACTCCACAGTGCAAAATGAGTCCGCAGTCTTGGATTCTCGATGTGCCCCCAACTAGACATGGTTACCAAGATATTGCATCCCCTCTTTTGTGTATTGTGGCCACTATGGAAAGATTCTCCTCTGCTGTAGGATCAGGCAAGCTGTGTTTTTTTCAATCAGATTCATGATTTTCGATATAACTAGCATTTTCTAAACTACAAATTAACTTCCTTTAGAGGTAAGAAGGCCACTGCCACCTTCCTTTCAGTAAGCAGCAAGGATCCACAGACATATTTAGGACATAGGATAGGCACCTGCTGGGTAGGCTGAGAGCCTGGCCAGTTCCTTCTATCAGGTTCTCCAGCTCTTTCTCAGCTCTCCATAGATAAAATGTTGTCTTTAATAAAGTCAGTAGGTGTTATGCATTTAATCTGAGCATATCTGGGATTTCAGCTCAGAAATCTTCAATGAGTATTATAGCATAAATCTCTTCCAGACAGCGCCATGACAAGAAGCAAGTATTGTTTTGCTCCCACAGTGATTGACCTGAGTTTTTCCTTCAATTTTACATGATCTAGGAAGCAGTATGTCTGAGAGCACATGTGCCAAAGATCAAACATTCATCTTCATAATGCTACTGAGAACCTATTTGCCTTCTGTGTTTTAGGTAGAAACACATGAACCCTTTTAATCAAGATTGGGCAATTGAATTGAAGTGGCTTGAACCTTCAACAAGATTTGCAAGTATTTGGAGGTTTGTTCTTTGACTTTCATATTTTATTTTGCTGTGATATTTCCTGTTTCTGTCCAGGAGCAGATGCACTGATATATTACGTGAAACATGGCTCCTATGTAGTTCTTAGCCTGAGCAGAACAAATTTCCAAAAAGGTATGATATTTTGTAATGGCATCTAGAATTAAGAGATTTAGAGACTGCATTTATGGAATACATCAGCATCTTAACTTTGGATACTGATTATCTGAACCAAAGACTGACTTACCACCTTTTTCCTTGAATTATGATGCTTGCCAAGAAGTTTTGTTGGGATTGGAATTTTAGTCTGAACTGAAAATATTCACTGTGTCTTTTGAACTGTATCTCAGTGTAGTAATACGTAAGAAAAATAGTAATTTTAAAGAGTTGCCATATAAAATGATATAGAATTAGCTATTGTGGCTCAGCATCTCTCAGATGTCATGCTTGAAGTCATTGGCTCAGGCCTTGACAACACCAATGAGATTAGCTTGTCATTCCTGGTGTTGAGTTGCAAATATCTGGATTTGGCTTCTACTGGCAGTAGGTCCAAGGATAGGAGGAAAAACAGCTTATAAATTCTTCAGAGTTCTTTGGAGTCAAAGCCACTTTTTCGGCTGGCTTTGCAAGCAATATTATTTAAAGGACATTTGGAGACATGAGATACTTGGAGACTGGAATAAAATAGGGAGTGAAAAATAGTAAAAAGTTTTTTGTTTTATAGAATAACTGATAAAAACTGTATACATAATTATGCCCAGTAACGTTTCTCATCACTCATAACCATTCTTTATTTGCTGTAAGGATGAAGCATTCTTCACGTAGATCACTCTGTTTATTGTTTTCTTGGAATATATAGGTGAAAAACAGGCAATCGTATTTTACTAAGATTTATTGGGTTTTGGCCAATAAATTACATTGACTCTTTTTCTTTTAAAATGTCCAAAATGAAATTGGCTGGGAAAGGCAAACAAAGAATGATAGGGATTTTTTTTCCACTGGAAAAGAAAACACAACAGTAAGTCAAATTATGAAGCTTTAATTTGGGAAAGGGGAGGCAGCACTTACTGTTCCTTAGTGAATGGAAACACGTGAAGCTCCTGAGATTTTGCAGAACCATCATGGGAGATTCTCTCAGACCTTGTTTCACTCTTAGCTGAGAAGGATCTAATGAATGTGGTACCATTCTGAGAAAATGCTGCACAAGCTATTGAGAAATTTAGATTTTAATTTTATTTGTTATATCATCCCTCTGACAGAACCCAGTAGAATCCTAAGCAAGGGATTCTCCTGTCTTTTGAGATCATGCAACCAAATATGACAAAAATCATATTGTTTTGACTTTGATAAACTCCTTCATTAGTAATTAATGCCTGCTAGTCTAGTGGATTGCTTTTGTAAAAGCTCTACTTGGATGTTAATGGACTTGAGGACAAATATATTCTCTGCACCCTACAGAAATAAACCACTAAAATCTGTGCCAGCAAGCAATTAAACTAAATGAATGAAGGTACCAACAGTGCAAAGCAACAAAGCTTGTAAATACAAATGTTAATTGCAGAGTCTATATACTTCATTTGAATATTCATTTGTCATAGTTAAATATATTTGCAAATAAATAAATATACTTGCAATGAGATAAACTAGCATTTAAGACCTCCTGCATGACAGATGCGATTATATTTCACCTGATTATCAGGTAACCTCCATTACATGTGAAGGAGATTGGTTTTGGTACATGATTTCAGTAATTTTGACTTCACTGTAGGTGGTGGCTAAATAGTCAATGGTATTCACTCAGCTGATGGAAGCGATCAAGCTCCCTGCAAGAATCACATTATTTTTGTGCTTGTCCAGAGAAATCTGGTAATAATTCTTTCGCTGTCTTTGAAGTTAGTTTCTAAAATTTTTAGCTGGTGGCTAAGTTCCAGATATTTAACATGCCTTAAGAAATTGGTGGAGTTTCTTCCAATTGCAGCACATTATCACAGGTGAAATTTAAATAAGGAATGTTGGAGTTGGAAGTCATTGAATCCTACACAATGAACCTCAGAACGACTACTAGCAGGGAGCTGCCTTTGAAAAATGTGGTTATAACTCAGATACTCTGAAGGTTTAGCTAGTCAAGAAAAAGGAGTTGATGAGAAACAGTAGCCTTGAAGTTTAGTTCTTCCTGTGGTCTTTTCAGGTCATGGGCCAAATTTAACTACAGGCATAACTAAGACTCAGCCTAATCAGTTAAAATTGCTACATGTTAGTCTCAAAAAGAGAAAAAACAGAATAATGTGGAATAGCTATTTTTTTTTCCTGTGATTTTCATAAGTCTAGAGAAGATCTAATGAGAGCCTTGACCAAAGAAATAAGGGTGAGTGAGCTGGGAAAACACAGTTTTGGAATTACAACTGAATAGCAACATTTCACTCATCTGCAGAGCTGGAGCTGTGGAGAGCAGAAGCCAGGAAATGCAGTAGTAATGAAACCAGATACTGGCTGTAGCTGAGCACTTTGCAGCAGAGCTGAGGGCCACAGGATTAAAAAATTTGCTGTAGTCAGTCTTCTGCATAAAAGAGACTAGCTAGGGGTAAATAGCAATGATAACATCTTGCTGTGTTCCCATTGTAGTTACGGCAGACTTGCAATGATGTAACTGTGACAGAAATTAGTCTCTTGAATTTGGTCTTTGCAGGTGAGAATTCTCATCCAGACCTTGAAAAATCTGTATCATGTCTTGCTGAAAAGAACTCCGTATTCATGCTTGGACACCAGTTAAGAGTGTTAAGAAGTCTGAACCATGCTGCTGTCCCTTTCTTTGAAACTTACTGGTATTTTTCCTGGAAGCACAAATAAATTTAATCCTTGAACTGTTGCACAAGTCTGCAGTAGATCAAAAGACTTACCAGTAGGCCTTTCTACAAAAAGAACTTAAAAATCTTTGTGTATTTTTAATTTGATTTTTTTTAAACTGAAAGGTGGGAGATATATAAAGGAGTAAGTATATGATTCTGTACTTGTTCTATAGTTTTATGTTTATCTTTCTTATTCACTCTCTCTACTTACTGCTACAGACCTTTGGAAGAGACAGTACTAGACAGACTTTTGGTCTTACACAAAATGGCTAGTTAATGCCCTTATCTTCTAAGTGCTTCTGTTTGTCATGTTCAGGATTCTTTGGCTGAGTTTCTTTTACTCTAAATAGGTCTTTCTTTGGGAAAAGTTTTCCGTTACATGTGAGTGTCACTGGAGTGGTAGTTAGGGAGTTGGCTGGAATGATGACAGATCCTATTCAGGTTGTCTTCCACCTTTCAGAATACTCTGGGATGACAAATTGTATTCTGACTCCCAGGCCCATAGTTTCAACACCCAGTCACCAGGATGCCTTTTGAATGGGAAAGTTTGGCTCTTGACACTCAATTCCTTTCGGGCAATATTTCCAACAAAAAAAAAAAAAAATGTTGAAAGCTTGAAAATTGCTGTGAAAACAAAATACATGCCCTGCAGACAGCTCTGCCATCTGTACTTCAGGTTCCCTAAATAAGTATTTCTAAAAGCTTGCACAACATTTAAACTGCATCAGGGTAGTAGATAAAAAAGATTTTTGTAGTCCATGTGATTATATATTTATTTATTTATATCAAGGATGCTTAGAGAGTAAGAATAAATATAGCTATTAAATATGTCTGTAAGTACATATGTACAGAGAATGTAAAAGAAGTGGTAAAAAATAAGCAGGTTCATGTGTTGTGTAGCCAGCAGATACGTATCTTCAGTTCAAAAGGATACAGTTTCATCTCCTAGTGGGAATTTTTGAGTTTTTCTAAAAAATTTTAATTGGAGGTTGCTGTCCTAAACATGGGACACAGGAACAGCTGGTGACATTGGGATTGAGATCCACTCTGTGTACTAGCAGTACCTGCTTCAGCCTTTAAAAAAGTTTCATCACTGTAGCCTGAACTAGAGCTTCTGTGGGAGCTGAGGAAGTCCGTACAGAGGTAGTTATGATTTTACATAAACGGAAGACTCTTTAGACAGAACTTTGAATCTTCAGGAAATGGCAATGGTTATGAGAATTTTCTCCCAGGAATTAGGCTAAAGATGTTTATAGACTTTTTCATGTGTTGTGACATTTTAACTCCATAACAAAGCTATTTTTGTGGAAAATACTTAGATGCACTTAGAGGTAAGTAATGGATAACACTCTTCTTGAATGTGTGCTTGGGTGATTTCAGGATTATCTTGAGTTTATTATAGAAAAAATAGAGGTCAGAGGATAATTTATTAGCAACATGCTAATAGATGGAAATATGGATACAATACTATCAAGACTGGAGGATATCTTAAGCAAAACAATTTGTACACCATGTCTAGCTAAAGAATACCTAATACTTATGCTCAAGATATTAGGATACTGACTTCCCAGGTCCTTGCTCAGAGAGTTTATCTTATGTTAAAAAATCATTAGATGTAATATTGCTGGTTGGCCAGTGTAAAATTAGTGGATTATTGCAGTCCAATTTGTTTTGATACATCTATGATCACAAGGTCACTATTATATTTGAACCAATTTGTTGGTTCTGCAGCAGTGACAGCAGCAGATGAATTTTGGAAGAATGTAGAATAGTGCAGCATTTGGCTAAAATAAAGGATTTCTGTACAAGAAAATATAGAAAATCTGCTCCTGCTAATATTTAAAAACATCCATGTCTTAGTGAATTTTTCATTTATTTCAATAGTATTTCACTTCAGCCACTCCATAAATTAGACTCATATTTACATATCTTTGCTTACTCTTTACTGTTTCCTGTAGTTGTGTGCAACATAGATCCTATTTGCAACTCCTCCAGTGCTATGTAGATTATCTCAGAAAACTGACTTAAAGGAGGTGTTAATTTCCTCTTGATGAAGGGAGGAATAATTGGATATAACAGGAATCATGACACATCCTGATCTTGGACAGGTATCTCTGAAAGGATAGAATGTAATGCAAGGTCACTCACTGCACTGAGAAGAATTTTAAAAAGAAAATACATTTTATGAACTGAGAGATACATGGACATTGACAATGTATAGGAACCATGACTTTCTCAAGGGAGAGGAAGTAGGGGTTTTCTCAGCTCATTTGCTGTTTATCTCAGTAAATCTTAATGCATACACTGTCCCAAATGTTTAATGGATAGATTGGTAAATGTTTCTTTGTGCTTAGGTAGAGCTCGAATTTAGAGAATTCCTGAATGCTGTTCCCAAATTTTCAAACCTGTTGAACTACACTATCTGCAGTTGCTTTGCCATTTGTAATGAGTTATTCTACATCATCAATAATGGAGAAATTGCTATAGAGTATTACAGTGTAATGTGGTCAGTAGTGATGCTGATAATAAAATGAATTTTCTGTTATAAATTGGCATAAATTTGGGTTAGATTTTTTTGTCTAATACACAATTTCAATGTGCATGGTACATTTTTTTTGTTTCAGTTTCACTGTGTGCAACATGAAATGATTGTAACTGGTTATTGTATGGGATCCATTCTCATCATCATGAAGATCTCTTTATCAAACTCTTTGACTTACAATCAATTTCTGTAAGACACTAAATTTTATGCTGCCAGAAGTATGTTTTATATGCTGCTTGTATATCCAACTGCAAATTATGTTTTTGTCTAAATATACATCAAAGGGACCTATGACACTGCTGACCTATGAGAATTTTCTGTACTGCATTGAGAGAAGAATCAGGCTAATTTCTTTGTTTAGAGTGCTGTTTTCTGACCATAAATTTCACCAATTTAGCACACCATTGCCAAGGTGGCTTTGAAAATGCCTAACTTCTACCAAGGCAACTTATAGAAATCCTATGTTAAATGTAATTGATATCTTTCCGTCTGTTCCCTTTCAATGACATTATTGAATGCGTTATATTGAACATGCAGATATTCACAAACACCCCATCTTTGCCCAACCTTCTTGATTCTCTTTATTTCTTTATGCATAGACAAACCTTTGAGTATCCTACTCCAAATGGACCTCTGTAACTTACATAGTCCCATTGCTACTGATAATTTAAGAGAAAACTCCACTTTCTTTTTTTAGCTTTTAGAACATTGAAAGCAGCAGTATTAGAATCCTTTAGGAAACAAACATTTTTGGTTATTCACAATATTTTTATTCCTGTGTTATTGCTGGAAATGCTTAAAACTTTTTTTAATCTAATTATTCATTACTAGAAAGCTAATAAAACTTGGAATTATCTTGAGTATTTCAGAATGGCAGATTTTCATGATAAAGAAGCAAGCTTCTTCCTTGTGAGGTGTCCAGAGAGAGTGCAACTGACCTCTGCTTGCCTGAGCATGATCCATAAATCATTTTAGTTTGCTTTGATACAAAATTATCCTGGTCCTTTACTGAATGAGGATTGCAGGAAATGAGAGCTTGTCAGAGTCAGATGGGTCTAATATTGGCACTTAATTTTTTACTGTCACAAGATTTTGTTGTCATAAGAAAAAATAGTTACTTATTCTTGGGTGTGAAACTTGTCTGTGTCAGTCTAAGCCAGAACAGCCTCAGCCATGTGTCTGTATTTTGGTCTGACTTGCTCAAGAAGCCTCAGCACACCACACAAAGCTCCTCTGTCTCTAAGTTGAGTAACAGCTATATGATACTCCCAGACATACCTTTCCTAGCCACATGACATATTGCCATTCCAAGTACTGAAAGACTGTATATTTCTCTTTCCTGTTATTATAAATTCCATGTAAAAACTAAACTTCAGAAATACAGTGAGGTATTTGCCAGAGACTTGAACCCAGGAGAGAGTTTTTCTGGGATGTCTTCTAGCAGTTTGGACCTCTCCACACACTCAAGCGACCCTCGGGCGATGTGTGGAGATCTAGACTCAAAATGGGGTGCAAGAAAGAGAAATGTTTTTATGGGCATAAGAGGTAGTGACCTGAGGTGGCCCCTGTAAATCAACAAAAATGTGCAAAGGTTTTGGTTGCATGAGCAGAGAGGGAGCTTGAGTCATCTAGAAAAGTAAGGGGAAAAGGAATGTGTCAGATGGAAGACAGCAGTGACAGTGTGAGGAGAGTGGGAGAGGAAAACCCCAAATGGGAGCTGGGTGCAACGAGCTCCAAGAATGAGAGAAGCCAGCAAAAGAAGAAAAGGGGGGGTGTGTAAAATTCAGGCCAAAATCTCCATTAGGATTTCTATTTAGGGAAAGCAAGGAAGCAAACTACTTGACAGGGGTAAGGATAGAAGACGTATAAAGAAAAAAAAAAAGAACCACTAAAATCTTCAAGAGTCCCTCAGCCAAACCTGCCTTTGCTGCAAGAAAAGTGATGAAATTCTCGAGGCAGGAGTAATCATGCCTTCCAGATGAGAAGACAAAATCTGTAGAAGCTTGCTGGAGAAAATTAGCATGGAAGAAGAATCAAAGTTGTCCCAAAGCTGAGAGGGATGTGGGAACTGCTGTCGATCTAAAAGACAGTGAGTTATCCAGGCCAGTTTATATGTTCCTGGCATGAGGCCAGAGAATGGGATTTAGCTGTCACAGAGCAGCCTTACCCGTGTAATTAGTTTCACGTGCAGTTCTTACAGCTCCACTAATTACAAACACACTCCCGTGGGGCTCTTTGTAACTGTCATTGCCTCCTGTTTATGCCCCCCGCCCTTGTCCCCACCACTGGGACGTCAGCCCATCTCTGAGTGGCAGCAGTATCGGCTGCAGTCCTTAGGACTCAAAGAACCCCTCTCTGTTTGTGCTGTTCTTGCTGTGGCTGTACAGTTCCTACCTAAATTTTGGCACTGAAAGCAATAGTCTATGTAAATAGTAGAGTTTAAAAGAACCCAACAGAAACACAATTATAGAGCAGGTAGGAATCTGTCACCATTTCAAGCTCTCCTTTCACTTATATCCTTATTGAGGAAGGCTCAGAAGGTGCTCATCTTCAGTGACAGTCTATTTGTCTGGTATTCATGACAATTGGTTATAATTTTATGATCGGTACCGATAGATTTTGTCTTTCAGAACTATAATGCCTCCCTGTTTCATCCTTTTGGTTTAACACTTGATACTGTCTGGAATTCACGTTCATCGTTGCTGTCAGGTTGTGGCAGCCTAACTGCAGTCCCTTTATTTGCATGTTTTCATTTCATTCAGTTAGGTTTCCAGATTCAGATGTTATCCCTTTTTTGGTCTTTGAGAAAAATTAAGTCTGTTTTTTGTTGAAGAGTTACTGCTATGAGATAAGCTATCTGGAGTATTTAAAAATGTGTGTCTAAAAGGCAAGTTCTGTTCTTGTATATCTTATAGATCTGTATCTAAAGTTTGAGTAAAAAATATTAGGGGTGAACGATTCTTTGATCTGACTCCCCTAGGGTGAGATTTTCCATTTGATTGACTTGAAGGAAGGAGGATTAACTTCAAGGGAGCAGTGGTCACTATCCATTCAAACTTGCTTTGTTTGTACTCATCTATATTTGAGAGAAAATAAACTAGATGTTACATAGGAGAGAGGAGAAAAGGTGAGGCCATAGTATACGAAGACCTTCATACCGCTTATGTTTGCAGTAGTGTTGCTGTTAATTTATACCAATGTACACTTGATGAATCAGGGGCAATAGTTGGCTGTGGAAAAACAAGACCTAATTACACCAACAGGAGCAGAAAATACAGCCATCTAGGTTTACAGTTAGATATTCAGCTGTAGGTGAAAAGTAGATTTACAATGTCCCAAAGACCCAACCAGAATTCTGGCTCAGGCTGTGTCTACAGTGAATGGCTGACCTGAAACTGCAACTGAACCCCAGACTGTCCTGTACCGTAATTGTCACTCTTTAGGACTAAAAAAACTCTGAAGAACTTGGATCAGAAGAAAGACAATTTGACTATGTGAGAACTTCCTTTTGTAATGCAGCTGGAACAACTGTCCATCATATTTAAAACTGGGCTGAGAGTGGGGAAACTGACAGAAGAGAGAGTAAAGAACTTCCAAAACATCTGAGGTGTATCTGATGGTATGAAGATGCCTCTCATGAGTTACAAAGGCAAAAAGTTTAACTTAAATCACTATGAATGTAACAATCCAGACTTTTAGGATCCTGCTCAGTCCATGTACTTGTACAAAAGAAAATTTGTGGGGTTTTTTTTTGGCTTGTTCTTTGCCATGACAGCAGAACTGCTGAGAAAGCTTTTCTATATAAAGAGGAGTTAAACCTAGAGCTAGGGACAAGAGAAAATGGATGTACCTTATGTACCTTGCTTTCTCTGTGAATGGGAAAAAAGTTACATATCTTTTACCGCAGCTGCTGGCCTAGCTCTTCAGACCAGATGTTTTTTACTTTCAGAAGAATGTTACCAGTCTATCAGTCACACAATATTTTGAGTAGACTGCATGTGAATGCTGACTTTGATATATGGTATGACAACTGCAAATTTGTTTATGGGAGATTATATTCCACACAGTAGCATTAAATGTTGCTGTGTTTGATGGACAGAAAAACTGTTTATGAAATTCACCCTTCAACAGAGCAGAAGCAGAAGCAGTCTAACCCACCAAGAGTGGGTTAGACCATTGTTGTAAAATGCACATGTTTCTATGGGAAATATACATTTCCTGTCTGTTTTTTCTCTCTTGTATCTGAGATCAGATGTTGCACACAATTTCTTCATAAGCTGGGTTCATTAGACACCATTGAAATTATACATTTATGTATGCACATATTGAGTGCATAGCACTACACTGATGGTTGTTCAAAATTAGCAAAATACTCAGTTTGTAGAGCCTATTCTTTAGGTTTTTTGGTGGATGAGAAGCTGTAGAGAATGAGTAGTGTCATTTCTCTCTTCTTAGAAAGGGGTGTAGGAAATTAATGTCAGTTTCCAAATACAATAGGCTTCAAATATATTTCATTAGGATGTAGGCCTTTGATTTAATTAATTCATAGAATCATAGAATGTTTTGGGTTGGAAGGAACCTTAACAATCATTTAGTTCCAACCCCCCTGCCATTGGCAGGGACACGTTCCACTAGACCAGGTTGCTTAAAGTCTCATCCCACCTGGCCTTGAAGGCAATCAGGGATGGGGCATCCACAGCTTCTCTGGGCAACCTGTTCCAGTGCTTCACCAGAGTCAGAGTCCAATTATGAACCAACCTTTTTTCTTTCCCTGAAAACACCAGAAAAATGTTTTTGACGTATACTAACAATCACACCTTTAGATTTATACTAAGGGTGACTGGTGATGTGATTTCTGATTTATGTCGACTTGATTTCTGACAGACCAAGCAACATACATGTTTATTTGTATGAACACCAGACTGTCTTGTGTAGACAAATTTATCTGAACATAGAGTCTCTTCTGTCACCCTTTTTGTGCTCTTTTTTTATTTCCTCAAGCAGGTCTGTAAATATTTTGGTGGAACAGTCAGATGTCTCCTGGAAGTCTTCAAGAGATATGGTGATTTCAACAATTACTCGCCTTCATTTGGTGGGCATTAAAAAGACATGTTGTAAATGTCCTAGGATTTTCTCCTGCTTTTCCTCTAAGACCAACTCTGTTGACTGACTCAAGGCTAGAAAAGTTTCAGTCACTGTAAGAGATATTGTGTGGACTCATCAGGAGGAACACAAGGCCACAGACGGTGTGGGCACTGATGCTATATCAAAACATCTCCTTGTATGCTATGGAGGCGGGATCCAGAATCAACCATCTTCAAGCATTTTTCTGCAGGAGTACACTTTACATATGTACTGAACAAGGATCCTGGATCACCCTGTCTTTGAAGTGTCATGTGCTCCTCTGTCATCTACCACCAGAGCAGTATCAGGGCACAAAAATTCTTCACTGAATGATTGTCATGAGGACACTGACTGAGCCTCTTCCTGCATACAACAGACCACCAAATAATTGCAGTGCTCTAATGTCATGTGATCAATCATACATACAGACAGCACACCTGCCTGAAAAATGGGGATGGCAAGTCACCTGTCTTCAACTGCTTCTTACATGCAATAACAATCTGGTCTTTGAATAAGAAACATCCTAGACAGAAGCAAATGGGTTGTACAGAGGTTGTACAAAGGGTCAGTGAAACTTACTGCCCACAGAGCTCTCTCCCATGCTCCAAGCAAGAAAAGTGAAAAATATTAGTTTTATTGTAATTCCTAACTTCTATCTGAATCTTTCTTAATGCAGTATGTACAGTATTTTCTGTAGGAATAGAGCTTTTCAAGATGGTGTTTTCTATTAAAGATGTCCCTGAGCCTGGACCTGACTATCCCAGGCTTTATGGGGAAAGGAAGTGGGTGGAGATCATGAACTAAAACTAGATCCATAGCCACATTTTGGAAATTACCTCTCTCTGAAAAAAGACCTGAATGCCTCTGAACTTTAAAAGGTTGATGCTGGAAATCTATAACTGTCATCTGCTTTTGTGGCTGGGATTTTTTCCTTTTAGTCTTCAGTTCTGACTCTCTATTACACCATATTTGAAATGTAAAAGTGCCTTCAATTTACATTACTTAGTTTCATCATTGTTAATGACTGCTCATCCTTTCCTAAAAGCATAGGCATGGAAGCAAATTGAGCAAAAGTCTTATTCAAGAAGATAAGTCCATATGACAGGTACTGGAGTATCATTACCAGTCACAGTTGCCTCTAGCTCCAGCAGTGACAAGAATTTTATTGCTGTAACTTGGGATAGTTCCATAAATTTAACTGGTGCTGCTTTGATTTGTAGCAACAGGGACGTTGTCCTTACAGATTTGCATGAGAAGAATAACTATCTCCTGCACGGACTATATTTTCCTGCATGGACTATATTTTCCTGCATGTAACATTTTTGATTACCCTATGTTCCTTATTACTGAAAAGGGGGACTAATTCAGAATCAGAGCTTCTAAGGAGGCTGGACCTATTTTGCCAAGAACAACACCATATGCCAGCTTGTACTTCAGAATGAAGTCTCTTAAGTATCTAGCAGACTTGTTTTTCATCAAAATAGAGTTAATATATTATATGTGCCCCTTTAAAGGCTACATGGTTTCTGAAAAGGGCTCTTTTGAGATCAAATTGCATTCATTGCAGAACTTGATATGGAGATGGTGAAGCTCATTAAAGAGCTTTATGGCATGTATTCAATGCCACTACTACCACAAGTCTACAGATTTTTTCCAAATTACAATTCCAGGCATATTTTGGTTTCTTCTGAGCAAAAACAAGTGACACTGCAGGAAACTATAGGCTAAGAAAAGAAGGAAATGGCATGTGTTTCTCCATTTGGGTATGTCCTTCTCACTTGCAATAATATATTGTGTATCACTGTAAAAATCATTGAAATGCCAGACCAAAACACAAAAGACAGTGTTAGGCATAGGCCACCCAGTTTCAAAAAAGGGTTCAGATTCCAGTGACCTAACTCAGTAGCTAATCGACTTCTTTTGACCAATTTCTATTTTAAGAATGGTCCTAAAATTGGTTTTTTCCTTACAATGCTTTATTACATGTAATCTGACAACCTTATTGTTGTACTTAATCACAGTACATTTTAGTAAATACTAAATCTTAGGCACTGAAATTGGAATTTAAGAAGGATTCAAGAATCAAATTCAAAACTGTGGTTTCCAAGTCTTCACTTAGTCACTGTTTATATACTTCTTCAGATATCCATTCAATTTCCTAAATCCCCAGGTAACTAAAATTTTGCTTCTGGACATGAACAGAAGTATTTCAGTTTTGGTTTCGCTGATCATTTCAGCATCCATCACCAACATATTGACAGATTAGTAATTCCATACTTAAATTGCTATAATGAGATGATTTTTTTTTACCTGCCAGAAAGGACTCTAGCTGCCAAGTGAAAGTTATAAGAATTACAAAGTCACACTTTTGGTAGCCTTACCTCATTTTCACAGCCTCTTAAATGTTTTGGAAAAAGTTGCCAATATTGAGAATTATTCACAGATTCACAGATTCATGGGGTAGAAGGGGTTGGAAGTGATCTCTAGAGATCACCTAGTCCAACCCCCCTGCCAGAGCAGGATCACCTAGAGTAGATCACACAGGAACAAGTCCAGGAGGCTTTGGAAAGTCTCCCGAGAAGGAGACTCCAGCACCTCTCTGGGCAGCCTGTCCCAGTGCTCTGTCACCCTCACAGTGAAGAAGTATTGCCTCATGTTCAGGTTGAACCTTCTGTTTTCCAGTTTATGGCCACTGCCCCCAGTCCTGTCACTGGGCACCACTGAGAAGAGCCTGGCCCCATCCCCCTGACACCCACCCTTCAGATATTTAGAAGCATTGATTAGATCCCCCTCAGCCTCCTCTTCTCCAAGCTAAACAGACCCAGCTCTCTCAGCCTTTCCTCATATGGGAGGGGCTCCAGGCCCTTCATCATCTCAGTGGCCCTGCGCTAGAACCTCTCCAGTAGTTTCTTGTCCTTTTTGAAATGAGGAGCCCAGAACTGGACACAGCACTCCAGGTGAGGCCTCACCAATGCAGACTAGAGAGAGAGGATAACTTCCCCCGACCTGCTGGCCACACTCTCACTAATGCATCCCAGGATGCCGTTGGCCTTCTTGGTTGCAGGGGCACACTGTTGGCTCATGGTCATCCTGTTGTCCACTAGGACTCCAAGGTCCTTTTTCCCAGAGCTGCCCTCCAACAGATCAGCCCCCAACCTGTACTGATACATGGGGTGGTTCTTCCCCAGATGCAGTGTTCTTCCCCACACTTTCCCTTATTGAATTTCATTAAATTTCTCCCTGCCCAGCTCTCCAGCCTGTCTAGGTCACACCTTATAAGTCTTCTGCAACTTCTAAGATTTCTTAGGGGTATCATTTTAATTCATTCAGGAACTCCCAAATCCGGTAGCCCAATAGAGGTGAGGCTGCCACAGCTCCATGTTTCGGTCCAACCAGTAGCAAGCCTGAACATGTATTCACAATAGAAACACAAACATATATACAGATATACAGATATATGTGGCTAGTCACAGATGAACAGAGACAGACAATGCACCACCCACACAAATACACACAGCACCAATGGTCTCTTCCTCTAGCTGCTCAGGGTGAAAGCCCATTAGTATAAAATATGCAAGTATATACATATATAAGCCAATATGGATCCCTCTGTAGTAGATGGTCTTAGACACCCAGTCGACCCAGTAGCTTGCCCAAGACCTCCTGCTTTCCCAGTTGCCTGGGAAAGGCAACACACAGATGTAGATGACTCCATTGGCTGGCCCTGAACTATGACCTTACCAGTAGTTGATGTCCAAATCCCAAGATCCCTTCAGTAGCTGGCTTAGACCTCCTGGTCCTCTGCTAGCTGAATTTCAGGCCCCTCTTGTCTCCCCTGGTATCAGGCTCAGACTTACGGCCACACCAATACTTGCCTCCTAAGCATCGTATCCTACTTGCTGGCTAGTCTAGCTTGATGTTCAGTAGTGATTACACACCAACATACACACCCACACAAACATACACTCTCCAGTCTCTCCGGTTGTTGACACCCTGATGTCCCATGGTCTGACCCCAGTTACTCCACTTGGATCTTCATATGAACACAGACCTATGGAGCAGAGAGCCCCTCACCCACAAAAGGAGTTGGCAATGGAGTTTAGTGGGAAGACAGGATAGATTGTGAATAGACAGATAAGCGCACTGACCAAATGCGAGTTTATAGATGGCTTTTATCCCTGTTTTCCTCTAGTTTCCCACACCTGTTCCTCTTTGATTATCCCATTCCCCATCTTTGGTACTTAGCCTAAACATCCCATAAATCCTATAGAATCCCATATTATTAGTCTCCTGCATCCCATAATTACTCCCATATCACTGGACTAAACCCCTCAGTCTGAAAGGAGACCTGGAGAGCCTCTGCCACAGACTCGTAGATGAGGGTCACCTCTAGACCATGGGGCTGAGGCTTCCCTGCAACAGCTTCTTTCTCTGAGTAGGTTACTGGAGTTTCCCCATCTACTGTCTCTCTTCTCCTTCATGTTGATGGAGCTGAGCCTGTAACCACATTACCTAAAAAATTCCA
Organism: Eurypyga helias; assembly: GCF_000690775.1. NCBI lineage: Eukaryota > Metazoa > Chordata > Aves > Eurypygiformes > Eurypygidae > Eurypyga > Eurypyga helias. Next base: position 45,679 of record NW_010268951.1, read on the forward strand.
CTTTGTCTGAGGGTCTCTGGAAGATTTTTCTGAAAGTTCGCTACAGATAACTGGAGTTTAAGTACAGCAGGATGCTAACAGATTGAGGAAGCAAAGTACAACTGCAGCTTATTTAATGCATTTTAGTTCCATTTGGTGCACAAATTAGAGCCATATTTTCTTAACCTAAAAAGCAGTTGTAAAAGACTAATGCTTTTAAAGTTAAAATCACAGTTCTGCTTATACAGCCTGGAAAGTATTGATGAGTCATGACAGATGACAATGATAAATCAGGAAATTTGAGAAAATTACAGGAAAAGAGAAGAAACAGACTTGGAAAAACTTTGTTTGTTTGCTTTGTATTGTTTTACCAGTGTAGTAAAATGGCGATGGAGGGTTGCAGAGGGGTGACTTGCTGTGGATGATGTATATTACAGCTGCCATTAGTTCAGAGAGGATCTCTAGAACAAGAATACAATAATAAGGAAATGCAATATGACTCAAAATTGTGTTTTCCCATGCATGTAAATTTGGATTTTATTTGTGAAATTCTGATCAGTGAAGTGTAAACTTACTTTTACCCTGGGCCTGCTGTTACAGTATGGGATTAAGAAATGATGACTTTAAGTGTCTGCTGCAAGCTGTGAAAACTGAATGCCTAGCCCAGGGGTTTCAACAGTAGCTCCTACAATCTGAAAGCAAAGTTTAGAGTTCCAGTAATTCTGTTCACTTAAGAATGTCTTTCATTTTGCAGTGATAATGTTGGCACACATTGCTGAGAGCTTAGAAGAGCACAGTTTCTTTTATTTTGTTAGCTATGGGAACCTGGATGTTGAGGGAAGTTTTAGAAATAACCTATGGGTGTGACTGAGCCAGGACTGTTAGATTCTAATCCCAGCTCTACCACTGAGTCACTGCATGGCTGCAGGCATGGCATGGCTACTTTGGAGCAGACACTGCTTCAACAGGCTCAAGCTACTAGAAATCCAGAATGCTAAAAACACAGCATTTCAGTAGTCCACGCATGGTCTTCCCAAGTTAGTCTGCTGTTAGACCCATGCTAACGTGTCCTAGGTCTCAGCGAAAGCTATTAAAAGGGATGCATTTCGAGGCCAGCCTGGCTCAAAGGCCTAGCTTGTGGTGGCTCTTGTCCTGTAGGAGCAGGTGTCTTTTCACTGGGATCCTTTGACTTCCAGTCTGAACCAAGCTGGATCTGCCTATGCCCAGCAGTGCAGAATGGCCATTCGTACCTTTATGGTTTCGTTATCCTATTGTCACTGCTTTTTGAAACCTGTAGATTTAAATATTTAGAGTTATTATACATAAGTTCAGTGCTGACATATATAATGCCTATATAGTGGTTAAACTAAACCCCAAATCTGAACAACCTTTGCAGGTTTAAATATAGCTAGGATCTGGTTCTGAATTTCACAACTAGAAGCCAAATCTGTTATTTGTATTATTACTATAACATCTTATATCTACTTTACATATGCAAAGAAATAAAATTAATTTTTGAAAATAGTGATATAAATTGCTATAAATTCAGTATTTTGGCTTTTCTGTCAGATGTTCTAGGACATGAAGCTGAACTTCTACACAGGAAGCAGGTAAATGAAATACACAAATAATCTCGGCACAAAGCTCATATGCTTAGCAAAAGAAAAGAATGCCTCCTGAAATAATACTGGTATTACTATGTAAACAGCAAAAAGGCTCTAACCTGTCTTTGACTCCGATTCTGTTAGGTGCCATACAAACACATGGTAAGAGACAGCCCTTCCATCAAAGACCACAATCTTCAGTCAGGAGTTTTATGAAGACCACTTCTTCACACCGTTTTTGAGACAGAGAGGCAGCCAGCACTGTGACTGCAAATCTAAACACAGAATGTTTTATGAATAACTTCATTGAGAGCAGTGTTTCTAAAGGTGCAACACGATGTTGAAAATTTAAACAAAAAAAAAAATAAAAGGAAATTGCAAACTACTTGTATGTTTCGACCAAGGTCCCAGTTCAAATTCAACGAGGCAGAAAAGGTGAGGGTGAAAGGTTAGAGACATGTAAAGCTTTGGAGTAATGAGTAAGGTGATAAGAAACAAATGAAAAAGGACATAAGAGGGGTGAGAGTGGAAGGAGATAATGAAATAAGAGTCAAGATTAAGAGTGACTCTAAGTTGTATATTTATTTCCTGTCGCATTTAGCAGGCAGTAAATTTTTGGCATCATTCAAATCAGAAAATATTTCTTTGTTTGCTTAAATATGAAAATTTATAATGTCACCAGCATGCCAACTTCAGCATTGTTAGAGAGACATGAGAAATTAATCCATCAGTAAGGTAGGAAGGGAGGTTTCTAACTAAAGCAAGGATTTACTTTCCTTGTTTCACAGCATAATGAATGAATGCTAGCCCCAGTTCTGTAACTGGATAAGATAAATGGGACTATATAGGGAAGCAGAATTAGAACAGAGGTTTGGGTTTTCATTATTAGCAGTTGTTCTTTTGAACTCTATTGACATTTGACATTGATTTTCTGGATGAAATACTGATTTTCTTTCCCATGAAAAATATTTTTCCATCATGATTATTTTTGAAAATAATTTCTTCAGACAGCATTTTAAATATTTGAACATATTATCATATCAGTATAGATTTGGTTCATGTTTTTAGTATTTTTCCTCCACAACAATATGGAAAACAGGGATTAGTCAGAGAAGAGAGAAAAGACTGTGAGCATGCGTGTGGCACGTATGTAAGAACTTACTTTTTGGAGCTGTTTTTTGTGGTGAAAAGGTAGGTTCTCTGAAAAACTTCATAATCACAGAATTTCCACACATCCTTGAGCTTTTCTGTGGCTGAAAGTTATCCAAGAGCAAGACAACCATAACTGTCGTCTATTCAAAAGGCAATTGGACAGAGAGGCAGCATGGGTGAGAGCTGAAGAAGTCTAGGTAGTTGGCTAAGGGGTGGGCAGAAGGATAGTCTGGCACTCCTCCTGCTTCTTCCTCGCTGATCATGTTTAAATGTACTTTTCACTTACATTAGACACTCAGATTTTCCTTTCTTTCTTCTTCTTAACTTTAAAAAGACACCCCGCCTTCTTTCAGTGCCCAAATTTCTCAGCCCTAGTATTCCTTCAGGGCAGAGCAGTATAAATCAGAAGAGATCACTGACTCTGTTACCTCACAATGAAGTGAGTAAGAAGGAGAAGAGAATCAGGATCATGAAGATGTTCAAGATCAGCCTAATTAATACTTAGCTTCTTTAATATGCCTTCTCCAATATACCCAGGTCAGACTCTTTGAGGAGGAAAATGCGTTACTCTTAATTGATAATGGAGTCTTAAATTATTCCCTTATTTCTGGCAGCAAAATGTTTCAAACTCCCTCTTTTCCTTACCTTAAAAAAAATGAATGAATAAAGCAGTATGTACTTAGAAAGTCTTTAACAAAATGTTTCACTCCCAGGTGTTTGACTAACTAACAAAGCAACATTTGTAAAAACTGACCTTGCAAAGTTCAGATTTTAGAATGCTATTCTGCAAGTCTATCATGAAGTGTGGGAAAAAGAGAAGTTAAACACTGATATTCACTACAGGAGAACAAAGAAAATAAATTAAATACCCCAATTTTTTTTCAACTTACATTAATATTTAGATAGACATCAGACAAGACATGGGGGACCAACATGGAAGAGGCTTAACTAACTTTGCACATACATTAAAATTTAGAATAAGAGACTTCAATATTCTTGACATTTAGAAAGAATAGTACCAGTGGTTATTTTCTGGATTTATCCCAGGCTGAATCATATCAGAGGGAGTCCTTGTTTCTCCTCTTGAAGAAATACCCAATCTCCTCTATGCTAGAGAAATGTGAGAGACTCTCTGTTTGCATATCTGTCAGATGCTGAGAAAAAGAAGGCTGGTTTGGTCAGTGCTCATCCACAAAGACTAAGTATTGGCCTTGCAAAGGAATCAAAGGCACTAACCGATGACTTCTGCAATGCCATGGGAGATAGTTCAAAGAAACTTGGCAGCAAACGTACATGCAACATGGTTGTCTTCTGCACACCTGCACAGTATGTCTGCTGTGCACATACAGTAGTTCTGATCCATCTAAGACCTGCGGTGCTGACAGAAGCCTCTCTCCACAACAATAGAAACAGAAAATTCAGTCCATATTTTCTTTTCAGATAGAGCCATTTTTTAATAGTTAGTAAGAGGAACTTTACCAGTAAAGCTATCATAGTTATTAAAATCTAGGTAGGAAAAGGAGCTTTAAATTTTCAGAGGAATCTACACTACTACAGAGCTAATACTGCTTCTATATTCCCTCCTTGCCCATTGCTCAGCTTAGATACTATGAAGTTTGCTCAGCATTTGGACATGCTACTGGCATAATAATTGCTACAAGCTGAGTGAAGAAGTTATTTTTGGCTTTACCTTAAGTATGTCAAGTACGAAAATGTCCTGTGCAGACTCCATGACACACTGAAACAGGTCGGCAAATCATGTGCTTACATACTCAAGCTGGAGTGTGAAGATGGTATTGGGTATTTCGTACTACTGTCTGGCATAAGTAACTAGCAGCAAGATTAATCACATTATTTTTATTGGCTTTCTAAAATCGAGCTATATTATCTGTGTAGGTTAGACCCTCAATAAGCTGTCTTCTAGAAATGAGACTGCACTGTGATAAGAAACATAGTACAGTTTATATGTATGAACACTGGAAAATTACATTTCCTTTCTTGGAATTCGATAATGTAAAATTCTTATGTTGAGCATCCAGGACTGGAAGAGCATTTGTCAGGGAAAAGCATATGGTTTCCCACACAAGACTCCACAGTAGCCTATTATGACCATCAGACCACTGACTAAATGCAGTGAATGTAAAATCTTAAAAGTAGTTATAAAGCTACAGTTGAACAGCCAATTTGGGAATTGAAATTTAGGATCTAAAGTGTTTTTCACCTGGGCACCATATTCTCCTGCCACTGGAAATGAATAACCCACACTGACTTCTTAAAAATTGCTTGTCTCTAAAGTTGGAAAACAAGGCCTTTGGGTATACAGTGCTCACCACAAGTCATAGTCATGCTCTGTTCTTTGTTTTCTCAAGCTTGCAATCCCCTTCTTTAACCATCTACCCATTCTGATTTCTGTTTTATTAATGCTGGATATTCAAAGGAAGAAATTTTTCTCCAAGTGATAAATTTTGAAAGTGATATTTTCATTCCCTGCCCAACTTCATGAGAAAACAAGGCCGTAAGTATCTCTAGACAGAAGCAGAAGCCTATGAGTTTAGTGCTTGGTTATAAATAAATATAGTTATATTTAAGCATATACACATGCAAACCCTGTTCACTTTGCCTTTTTAAATTTTGTTTCCTATTCACTATATTGTCTTCTAAATCAGTAAAAGGGCAATGGTGGGGAAAAATAGGTCTACAAATCTAAGATAAACATGATACTAATGTTGGAGACAGGAAGATGTAAATGTGTATAAATAGATGACAAAAATGAGAGGAAAAAAGCTGGGTATTTCCAATGTCCAAATGCATTAGACAAGTATTAGAAAAAAAAAAAATCTCAAAAAGAATAAAAGAAGCCAAAGTAAAGTGATGAGTGAGGCATTCAGTTATAGGCTAGTGAAGATGTCATACTCTTAATGTATGTTTAACTGAAGATCAAATTATTTGATCTTTTGCAACAGGAATAAAAGACCCTCAGATTCTACATAGACAGATTATATGAACAAAGTAGCTAAATTAAAGAACTGAGGAAAAGAAGGTTGATTAATCTTTAGCTGTTATGACTGTGGTGAGGATTTGATAACAAGCCAAGAAAAGCAACGATAATAGTGAGCTCCTATTAAGCTTTCTAGCTGAGAAATGATGTTGAAGTGCAATTTTAATTAGGATTGTGAGTGAAAGACAGCAGAAAGTAGCTTTCACATTTAAGAAGTGGTGAGTAGGAAACATTTTCCATATTACTTAGGAACAGAGTCTGAAAGTACATTTGTTGCTGATTTTTTTTTTTTTTTTGCATAGTGTGAATACTTTTTTGAATATTCAGTAGATGATTATTTTAAACCTTCTTAGTCAAGGCAAGAACAGGATCTAAAAAGCAACTGAGCAGAAAGACCTTTTTTTCTAGTGACCAGAGGAATCTCACTTATCTGAGTTTAATGTTTGAAAGACTCTAGACTATCTTAAAGGAGATGCCTTAGTTATATAAGTAATTAGGTATAACAGTACTTGTAGCTTAGAAATCTAGAGAACTTTTAAAAAAGTGTAGATTTCTTAGGGAGCAGTAGTGCATACCAAGCCCTCCATTTACCACTTCGTCATATTAAATTATTACTTCCATGCAATATGGGTATAGTGCAGCCTTATATGCGGTGCATAGTGCAATCCTACATATTGACTTCTACAATTCAGTTACATTAATTTAATTCCTTTGACCTGAGTAACCCTGATGCAAATCTTTTCAACGGTGTGCTGTCCTTCAGCTGCTGGGGGATTCTGCAAAGCCTTATCAATGCTGTCTTTGTCCTCTTACCCTGAGGAAAGCTGCAGCAACATGGACATCAAGTAGCTAGGAAAACATCTGCATTTGCGTTGCCTTTACTTCTCTGGGTTCAGCTCAGCTAATGAGCTGGCTGCTTCCATGTAAATCAAATCAACCAAAAAACAGTTAATGCTTTCATCAGGTGAGCAGTGCTCTGGAGCCTCTTTGAAGGTGGGGCCACATTCACTGCAGTGGTTGAATGCTGCCCATATAAACACCCCATCTCAAAGATGTTGTTCTGTTTTTCAGACAGGCTTGCAGTTGTTGAGAGGAAGTGTGCCACTGTGCCAGGTACCAGAATCCAGACCAATTTACTTTGAATTTGTGGAAGGGGCCAGGGGTGGCAGGGGGGGGAGAGGGGGTTAAAGAAAACACCCAACAAAAATCCCACGAGTGGTTTTGGAGACATTAACAAAATAGAAAGCATGAAAAGCTGAGATCACATCTGGGATTTATCACTGTGTTTTGATAAACCTTTGGGCTTAGCCAGCACTCTGTCCTGCACTAGGGATTCAGCAAAATTACAGCACACGTGCTCTCAATGGAGTTTGTCAGATCAACTTTATACTTGAGTGTTTTTGACTGATTAATTACCCACATAGACAAGTGAGGGGTTCAGAGAAAGGTGACCTTTCTTCTTAGGAAAGTTAGACATGAGAAATACTACCAGGGAGTGTGACCGTAGTTAGAAGAATGAGAATTGTTAATTTGTTTGAATCCTAATTTAAAGTTCAGTTCTGGATCTTTTTATAGAGTAATAGATCCAATGTAGTTAATATGAAATTGATTTGTTGAAATACTGCCAGTAAAGGAAGGGTCCATAAACAAGATAACATTTGAAGTTACTTAGTCTCGGGTTAGTTATCCAGGGCCTTTCACAGGGCATGAGTTCTGAGGTGCCTAAGCATGTGGAGCCAGCTCAATTATCTACTTGGAAAAAACAGAGAGAGTAGTAGTTAGCAAGCTTTAGATTAATTCTTCTGTTACTACTCATTTCATTATTTGTGCAAAAATATTACAGCTTTCACTTCAGAACTGCCAACAGCTGTATCCCTAGAATATTCTGTAGGTGAGGGCCCTATCTGAATGTCTAAACCTGCTAAATTCATGCCGCTTTTCAATCTAAGCAGAGGAATGCCATTAAAAGTGGTCTCCTAAAATGTCTCTAAAGACACACTGCTGGGCAACACGGAATTCATGCCTCTCTTACTTGCCTGTCTTTTCTTTTAGACTCTGCTTTGGGAGAAAGCTGGCTGGATCAGGGTCTTTGGGGAAGATTAATTCAGACTGCCTCATGCAGGAATTCTGCAGTGATCTTGCTGTTAGCGTTTTGGGCAAATCTTGGTCAAAGTCATGGAATGAAACCCTCCATTGAGGGTTAAACAGAGACACTATGTCAAACTGTGGAAGTACCCACAGTGGAATCCCAAATCAGCGAGAACAGGGTTGGGCACACTGGTCATGCATGTGTGCGTTTGATGGCTATTTAACCCAGCCAATGGGAAACAAGGAACACACTCATTTCCTATACATTTGGTCCTGTGTTAGGCACCTGTTGAACCTGTTGCTTGCAGCCCACATTTTTCTTCTTGGCTTATAAACTCTACTGTCCTTTGGAAATGCATGGTGGGCTTTATTTGAGATTTCATAGATAAGAAGTAAGAGATTTAATAAAGAGAATTTTTAATAGCAACCTAGTAAATAAAGCATTTACACTAGCATTTCAGACCTTTACAAAGCATTTCAGACCTTCTCTAGTCCTTTAAATAGGTGAAGATACTGTCCTTATACAAAAGTAGGCTACAGAAATGAATTAAAAATCTTCATGGCTAGAGAATCTCAGACTTTTGAGAGCATATACCTAAGTACTGGACTGCATTGCCAGTGCTTTCTGTGCACTGTAGCCTGTGATGGTTTAATGAAAAACAGATAGCTAAGCAGTCCCTCTAGTTTTGTCTGAGATGGTTTGGGACAACATCACCCTGTCTTTACTCCAGATAATGAACTGGCCTCCTGAGAAGATGCAAATGTAAGAGTCTATCCAAACTAAGCACACAGAAATTGAAGTTGTTGCTTTGTTTCTCATCTGACAATATTTTATTTGTTTCTGTTATTGCATATTCTCTGCCTCTATGTTTATTTGGAAGAATATCTAATTCTCTGCTTCCTGTTGGCATAAAAATACCAGAATTCACTTTAATATGTCCTTGCATAATTTAAAGATATAACTTAAGACTTTTATGAAAAGATAGGATATTCAGGTCTTATAGCAAACTTAGTCTTTTGAAAGTACTTTCCTTGTTCCATCATACATATTAAAATGTGAAAATCACATGTCTAAGTCCATGACCATTAAACTATGATGATTTCAGCATACATTCCAGGTGATTGTCCCTGTCCTGTGAGACTACCTTCCTTCTTTACTACTGCTGCATGCTCCCATGCTTGGTTTGTTTGGTTGTGACTGGGTGTGTTTCCACAAGGCTGAGAAAACCTTGCAGATTACATGTGTAAATGACCTGTCATCTTCTGCAGGTATCACTTAATTAACCTTTGTATCTTTCTGCAACTTCACTGGATATCGTTTTGTCACTTGTTCAGATAATTAATGCAAGATGTTCAGAAGTATCTGACAACAATCTATCCCCATTCAAAACCTTCTTAGAAATATCTTCAGTGGAGGATGAGTATAACCTGAGGACTAGTTAAATAGTTTTTAACTGATTTTACATATACTTTGTTGATTCTGTATTCCTCTTAGAAGATTTAAATATTATCTCAAACGAGCGGTCTCTAACACTCTGTTTGTAATCTCAGATCAAATTCTGTTCTGTTTTAGCTGGAGTTTCAGTGCCTGGCATTAATAGTGCTGTTATTGTTTCAATTTTTAATCTATATGGCTCTTCTCACATATTAAATTACACTTTTAAGAGTATTGCCTGTTTCAAGCATACTTTTCCTTCCAGGGCTTCAGTTCACAAGCAGCTTTTTTTCTAAAATTGGGTTTTCTGATTACTTAGATAAGAATAGCTGAGAGGATAAAAAAAAAAAAAAAAGAAAGTAGTTTGTGGTAATACAGATAGTTAAATTGCAGGTTTGGTGACAAGTGTATGATATCCCTTATGTTGACCTGAAGTCTTGTTACTTATGCCCATTCCATTAGGTGTTATTTTGTTTAGTAAGTAAAAGACCTTTTATAAATAAATCAGAAAGGTGCCAGTGAACCTTTTATTCCGAGAGAAGTGAAAAATAGTGTATATAAACATAGGCTCTTTGTAACTCCAGATACCATAATATCAGCTGCCTTGTGTGTGTCTGGCAAGCCAAGGGTAAGTGACAGAGTACAATGAAAAGTTAAATTAGCCTGTAAGGGGTTCCTAAGGACAGAGGATACATTTTATTTAAAGAAAGTAACATTGTACCTCATGCCAAACTGAGGTAATTTCCTTCCCCTTTCTATACTTCCTAGGTTTCCAGATTTACAATTTTTATGGCATTTGCCAGAGCTCACCTGAAGAAAGCATTACTCAATTAAAGTCTAAAGGAAATATTTTTGTTCAGAATCCAGACCCATAAAGAATAACTACTGTATGTTAAAGAAAAAAAACTGTGTAATTTTACTACTAATTATGCACGTAAGCCGAATAAATAGACCACTGTTGGTGTGTTGAATAGAAAATTCACACATTGCTGCTTACAGCGATGCACTGGGATTGCTTTCTCTATCACTAACCTATTTAAGGGATTTCTTACCATGTAAAGTTTGTATTTTCTTGGAAGCCAAAGTAGATTGTGTGAAATAAAATATACACATGATTCCTCTGACTGGGAAAATTATTATTTTCAGTGTCTGTTTCAGTCAGTTATTCAAGAACTCAGCTACTTCTTGTTAGGAATAAAGTGGCTTTAGTTTAATTGAATTTACTTAAAATGTATAATTCAGTGGTCTAGAAGGTAACACTGACATTAATAAATTATTTCAAGGTCAAAAGACCCAAGTTTAACCAGCAGGAGCTGGACCCACAAGGACAAGTGTGATGTAAATTTAGCAGTAAGGTACCTCTTTTTGTCACAAAATGGTCATGTAGCTGCAGCTTAAAATTTAAGGAGCATAAATTATCCCAACACTTAAATTTCCACCAATAAAACATTTTCAGTGGCTACATGTGGTGCAAAACCCCATAAGTCCCGGCAGTAGTGGCGTATACACCAGTTAAGACAGACTGGGGACTTCAGTCCCATTGCAGAGTGCGACCGGTTACCTTGCAGTGAGCCCTTCCTAGCACTCCAGGTTCCCACGTGCCATCTGCAGTCACTCATTTCTCCCACAACTTCATGCAGGCATCCAGCTTGGGAACGTTAATTCTGCCAAGTAGTAAGACCAACTCAAAGTGAGTGAACTGAGTCCTATATTTCATGTGTCCTGACATTATCAAACAAAGAGTGGAAACCTTTCGCAGTGTTACTCTCTGTCCGCATGAATCCACACAATGAAAACTGAAGAACCCCAGAAAGAAGGCTGAGGCTTCATGAAGTCCTTCATCCCTCTCTGTGAAAGATCAAGATGAAGTCCAATATTCTTGGGAATGTGTGAGGATAATGCAGTACGACAATAATCATAATTTTTTTTTTTCTTTTTTTTTTTTACCAAGGAAGAAAAGAATGACCTCTGTCTTCCCTTCTCTTTCAATTTGGAATTACTAGCCGACAAATTCCTCAACTATGTCCTGGTTTCCTGATTCATATTTACAGAAAAGTACACATGCTCCCATCTATCATCTCTTTTCTGAGTATGTGATATTATCCAAGAATATTTCACAGCAAATTAGAAATCCAGATGAGTCATTGATTTCAACAGTGACCTAGATCTGCCCATTTTATGCGTAAGAATGTTTTGTACAAATATTTACTTGGTTTCATTAATTCTTGTTATGTGGGTTCCTCCTATTCCGTATGCTGAGGGCTCTGAGCAGGTGGATTGCCTCCTGCCTTTGGCAGGGGCCATGAGGTGACTCTCAGCAGTGCTATGGGCACAGACGAAGAATGTCACTCTGAACCAGTTCATGCTGCTTGTGCCTGATGTGCAGGGTATTTGGTGTACAGCATATAAGGTCTGAAATTGCACTTGTATCCAACAGAAATTCCTGGAGTTAGTGTTTTCCTTATGCCATTTTATGAGTATTGAGCCTTGTGGTTATGTTTTGGAAAAGGTTTTGGGTTCCAAAGTTTAACAATAAACGCCTGAGATATCTTAGGCTGGCATCTCTCAGTTCTGCATCTTTCATGAGGCAGGCTGAGACAAGGAAATTTCACCTCAATCTATTAGTGTTTTTCTGGTTTGCTCATTCACATACCATTAATTTACATGACTATTAAAGATTAGATAAGCAGAATAGGTATTATGCTTTTATTGTAGAATCCTCCAAGCGATTTCATAGAATCATAGAATCACTGGGTTGGAAAAGACCTTAGAGATCATCCAGTCCAACTGTATCTGTCCACCACTAAACCATATTTCTCAGCACCTCAAATTTATACTTATTTCTTCACAGAAAATTTCTTCTGTGTGCAAAAATGTTGATCATTTTCAAAAAGGATGGCCTAATCATCAGACAAACCTTATACATTCCATGATGAATTAGAGGAACACATGCATTTGTTTAATTAGGTCTTAATTTATTTAAATAAATCCTGTGCCCTTATTTTAAAACTAGTAACCAAACTGTTGTTGTAACCATGAGCGTCTATTGATACAAATGGATCCAGATCTATAGAGAGAAAGCACAGCTTTTGTTAGACTTGCTAATATAGAAAAAAGTTTTATTTTTGTTCTCTTTTGCAGCCATGTCAGTTATCAGTCACCTTATCTTACAGATCCTAATCATCTTATCTTACAAATTCTAATAAGGTAAATACAGAAAATATCAAAAACAAAGGTGAAAGATGCAAAATAATTTAAAATAGAAATGAAAAATCTGGATTCTATTAAATCACTTTTTTTTTTTCCCAAATAATGGGGGATTTTACCTGCACACTGTCCTAAAGCCTCTTGGCAGAGTATAAATGATGAATCAAGGAGGATGTTCTCGCTCTTATTTCTCTATAGCAGAGAATGAATGTGGATTTTAGTACTAGAATGACAAGAAGAGAGGCCATAGCAATGCTTCTAGATACTTGGAAACAGCTAAAAATGGACTCTTATTTACATGTTTGGAAATGCAGTCTTGCTGAAAAAATTTACCCATTCCCAGGCATTAAGTATCCTATCACTTACATCACTGGTACATCTCTGCTCACTTTTGGTTTTTTTTATATATCACATGTTGGTGGTAACAAACACATTTTGTGTTTTCTCATTGATATTTTGGATTTTCGTATCAGACAAATGAGGTTTCTGGACTGCACACTTGGCTTGAACTGCTGAGGTAACTTCTGTTTTCTTGTATATAAACCTTGTTTTATAAAATTTAATATATGCAGACTGTACTGCTTAGTGAAACTCCTGCTACAGTTAATAAAACTAATGCACCTATTACATTAAAAGTGTTAGAAATTATATACATTATTTGAAAAGTTATAAATTGTACAAATTGCATAATTGCACTAATGAGAGAATCCTGTGAAATCTGTTTTCACTCATGAGATAATCTCACTGAAATCAGGGGGAGTGCACAGCACAGAGGTGATATCTCCAGTAAGCAGTCCTTTCTGAGCATTACAATAAACTTGAACCCATTTAATTTCACAGGATCTACATGTCCTGGGGTCATGAGTTCTGTAGGTGGATTTCCTAGCTTTTCAAGGTGCAAGTTCCTGGTGCCTAGCCAGTTCCTACAAAGTGCAGATTCAAAGAAAAAGCCTGCAAGCTGAGGTCCTTGGGTTTGACCTCTTTTGCATACTTAAACACACCACTATAATGCGAATCTAGCAGATATACAAGTTATTCCTTAAGTGGGCATTTAATTATATCCTATTTATTTTTTCACACATTACTTTTGCAATTGAAAGGAACTCTGCATTTCAGAAATGGAATGAAAACTTACACCTTTTTGGATGTCTTATTAGTATGAGTTCTAGAGATTGAATTTATTTGTCATCACTAAAATACTCATTTTCAGGTTACGACTGAGACTTTCTGTTGGCACTCTGTGAAGATAACCCAGCACTGTTGCTTATACTATCTGTACTTACATTCTGAGCAGGATGAATATTTAAACAAGGGATGATACTATTTAGGACTATGCATACTGACTATGAATGTACAGGCAATTTCACACATTCATGGAAATAATAGAATCCAGTAAGCTTTATTATTTATTATTGTTTCAAATCATATGTCTTGGACAATATATTAAAAGATGGCACTCTGCATCACGTAAAAAAGCAGTAACTACAAGCAGATTGCCAGAATTCACAACACGGTTCTTGGAAGACAGAGAGAGACTGTGTACTTAAAGTTCAGTCTTTCCTTTGCTTCTTTTTTTTTTTTTTTGTCTTTTAAAAAGCAAGATGATTACTCTGCGCCAACCTTTCTGCCTTCAGTCCCCAATGAAAAATGATACTAAATATTAAATGAAATTATATTTGCATATACATGTTCAAGACTCAAAAAGCTATTTTTAAGTCAAGTCCTCCTTAATACTAGAAAGACATCTTTCTAAACCCTTTGGTTGACAGAAAATCAAGTCCAGGTCTAACCTCCAAGGTTTTTTCCTCATGTTCTGTGACCTGCAGTAATCACTTTCAAAGTGTAGATCATTAGACCTGGCAAAGGAAGGCACCTAGTGTGTTCTGTTAATTTCAGCAAAGTGTAAAAGTAGATTTGACTGGCATTAAACTTTAGGTTATCTGGAAAATCAAGTGTCACAGCATGTTTCATCCTGCAAGTACCACTGTTGCAAAGAGTTCTGATCGTTTGGTATCCAGGTCTGACCTGTAATGAAGTTCAGTAAATTCCATATTCTTGACAGACTCTGTTAAGCTGTAAAAGATCCAAAAAACATACGGCAATTGGCTAGCCAATTCCATTGAATAATTCCATGCCTTCATAAAATAATTTATTTTTTTCAAGCCAATTTCACTATGAATACATTCCAGTGACAGTTTTAGTCAGTGACAAAGATGCTGACTGGTCCACAGAAGGACTTGATTTTTCACTTGGATTTTTCCTTGAGTGGAGATAGCCTTATGAATTCTGTGGTTTGAGATTGCAAAGGGTCAATGGTTGTTTTTTAGGAGAATGTGGAACCTCTACCCTCCACAACACAGTCCAAAGTTGTCATGGGCTGGAAACAATAAAAATTCTTAATGATACATGAGCTGAATCAAGTTACTATATCACTTAGGATGACTATAATGCAGAAAGGAAAATCACTGCTGGGATTAATGGGCATCCTTGTTTCTTGTCTTAGGAGAGTTCAAAGACAGGCCAGATTTGAAGCTCTTGTACAGTCCATAGGTAGTGTTTGACATCTATATTTGGGGAGGTGGGAGCTGTGGACAGAAAGAATCTATTAGTATGAACTTGCCCATTGTCCATGTTGCTCAGTTTAGAAGGGAAAAGGATTAGAGGCTTCGGTGAATAACCTTTAAGTTTCTGCACAATATCCTTGCTAAATCTGCTTCAGCATTTTTCTCTCTTGAATCACACTGGTTAAGCTGCAAAGAACCTTGATAAAAGAGACTTTTATAATACATGGAAGACATTTAGATTATATGTTAAACATACTTTCAAAAATAGTTTCTTTAAATCTATAAAACACCCTTATTTTGCCATCACTGAAACTGTTCCTTCCTAGAGTGTAAGAGATCCATCAATTCCAGTGGCAACATTCTGATTGATTTTAGAGGTTTGGAATAAGATTTCTAATCCTTATTGGTTTTGCTCAATGTTATATTTTGCTTTGATACCAAAGTTATTCTTTTTACAGTATTTATTTCATTTCTGTATTAATTTAAACAGCTTCAAAGAAATTCTGGGGAAAAAAAGGAGTGGATAACCTTGTATGAGTCCACAGCCAGTTTTTACATATACAACAGACAGATTTGGGTTGTTAGGAAATGAAGGAAAAGCAGGTTTTCTTATTACCCACATTCTATATAGTCAAGTTACAGGTAATGAAATATTTTGCAGGGCAAAATTCACTTCTTAATGCTCAGATGAATCAAAATTATTAAGATTATATTTATCATATATAATATATAATAATATTATCTGATATAATCAGAAAAATTATTGCATGCATATAAACCACCAAAAGGCATATTAACCCCATTACAAATTGCTTGTGTTTTTCTGAGGCTGAACGTAATCTAGTATCTCAGGTCATTGAGAAGAAGCAATAGAAAATTTTGGCTAAAGAGGCATTTTGGAACTGTAAATCTAATAAATTACTAAATTGACTTCAAGTAGTACTTTGTTGGGCCAAGCTCTGTTCTCCATTTTAATGCTTTGCCAAGTTTAGGTTGGTATGCACCTTTTTCTACCTCAGCTTCATTCTTGCACACTATTTCAACCAGTGGGAATGACCCTGCTGGAGTTTTAGACAGATGAAAAGGAGGAGAAATTTTTGACCTCTTAAGGAGTAAGATATCTAAACTCAATCTAAAAATGCCTGATGACCAGCAAGTTAATTCTAGCACTGCAGAAAGTCTCAGGTTCTCAAGAGCTTCCACTGGTAAAATAGATACAATGGATAAAAGCACTGCAAATACTACAGATTGTAGGCATCAATGAGTGTAACTCTTCTGACTTTAATGCAGATGGACCTATATATCAACAGTAAGTATGGCTCCCTGCATGCTAGGTTTACTGGGCTAACATTTTAAATAATAACTGTGAGCAGTGCAAATTTTGGTCTTCCATTTCCTTTATTTTGCTGAATGAAATACATATTAAATGACTGTGAGATAATTAAATTAAAAACATAATACAAAAAAATAACGTTACTGCACATTGTTTGTGCAGCTCAAAAGGAAGATACAAAGTTGTTTCTTCCCTTGAAAAAAATTGAGGGAAGAAACACGTCTGACTACCTGTATATTAATATGATTGTATTGTGCATGTGCTCAGAAAATGACCGTAAGTTCTTAAAGTATTGCAGGAACTGCAAAGAAGTTTGGACAAACAATAAACAACTGAGGAAGTGATTTATTCTGGGGACTTTGGTTAAAAGGGAATTTCAGTAAAGTGGGAGGATGGGAGTTTAATAAATACACAAGCTGTATACACAAATACATTCACAAATGTATGTCATTGAAGGTAAATGATGAGACAGTGAAAACTGACGTGTGTTTTTAACCTTCACTCATTCCATTCCATTCCAGCTGTTTTGCTTTCCAAGAGGCATGTTTGCACATCTGGTTGGAGGAGAGAGATTAGGCTGAAAGGACACCTCTCTAACCACGACTGAGGGAAGAAAAACCAGAACACGTTTCAAAAACATACTGAATAGATTAGCCATATGGTTTCAGTGCACTTAGTTCATTTTTACAGGCAGAAAACAAAAAACTTCTTTTACAGGCCAACACTCAGCTACGGGATTTAGAGACTGTAAGTGTAGAAATATCAAGACATGACAAAACACAGGGTATGTGAACTGGGTAGAATAGTCAGAACAAGCTTGTTCACCATAGCACACCTGGCATTTAGACTCTGTATTCATTTCTCTCGGGTCTTCCTTATCGTAATAGCTGTTTTCCAAGATGTCAGACTGTGTCCCTGTGCATACAGCAATGCTACAGTGGGACTGTGACTCTTTCAACATAATCTGTTATTGTCTTTAACATACTGACCATAAACAGTATTTTGGAATGTCTTAAAAGTGCTGAAGCATAAAATGATAATTCAATTTTCTTTACTTATTCTGTCAAGCGATAAAGTTTGGTCAAAGTGTAAATAGTGTTACTAACTTTGTTTTGCACAAAATCCTAGGAAAAGGGGATGGGGAACAGAGAGACAGCAGCACAGATGGGCAGAATGTTACTGAAACATGATTTTCTAGGAACTCAAAGGAAGCAAAGGACAATTCAGAGGAGTGAAGGGATGTTTTAAACATGTATTCTTACACTCCACCTCACTCCTTTCCTTCATTGTTCTTGATATGTGGGCTTGTTGCAGCTTACGTAAAAGTTTGCTGTAAACGCTTTGGGATAGGGAATGTATCTTCATGTGTTCTCCCTCAATTAAAATACTTAGTAAAAAAAAAATAACCTAGGCATACAGAAAAAAGTATATTGCTTTATAGGAATGGACAGAGTGAAACAGTGAAGATATCCCTATTCAAATTCTGGGCAGGATCTCTTTCAGATGTGGGTCTAAACTTTGTGATTCACAGCTTGATCTGTGGGTCAGCTGGTGGCAGCCAGTACTCTAAAAGGCAGTGTAGTGGTGAATAGAGAATCCTCCTAGGAAAACCAGTAAAGCAATTCTGCTGCTGCCACCTTTCCTCATTGTTGTGGGAAGGAGTAGGTAATGTAGGTGTGGATTCCCCTTTGCCATAGTGGTTGAAGGCACATTATCCATCATCCTTAAGTATGTCACAATATTTCAGGTTTACTATTTTGGCTTGAGAATACCAAGTGATGGTGTTTATTATTGGAAAAGTCAGCATAGTTTTCAATGAATGTCAGAAATTCCTGCTTTCTAAAATCACTCCCAATATTTAAACCCAACTACTACCTCCTGGAAGCTTAATCCTACCCAGGATCATGTGGCTTTCTGTGAGTAAAGGGTTTTGAAAGAACCACATACGAGTCAGGGTGGTGCTGAAAGTGGTGCCTGAATCTAGGCTGCGACTTCCATTTGTGTCCCTGAAACATGAAGACACTGTTTTGTTTAATCATCAAGAAAGAAAAAAAAAAAGTTAATTGCTCCAGTTTTACTGTTAGCTTGGGGGAAATGTTGCATCCCAGGCATTGTGATGCCCTGTACCATAGCATGCATTGGAAGTTTTCCAGGGACTGTAAATGAACTTCTCTATAAACATTGTAGGCAGAAATCTATGTGGGGGCAAAATATTTAGCATTATTGTAATTTCAGATGTTTAGCAGCTCATTAAATTGCAGGGTAATTGTCACATATTTCCTAATGGACACAGATGTACTTAGTGTTTTTGGAAGCATTAGTTAAATTTAATATTAACTGGCAGTCCCAGGAGATGCCAAGGAAGAAATAATGGTAGAATTGTAAATGTAGTTCCATCCTTAGATCATGCCTAATTGAAATCTGTAATTACAGTGTTTTTTTTCAAATTATTAATGTTATGATTTAACTAACTTGTAGGTGTGTTTAATATTTGCCATATTTATATTGTGTATAAACACAATATAAAAATGCAGCCCTGAGGAGAAGGAC
>NW_010268952.1:0-18416 GCF_000690775.1 Eurypyga helias
TAAAATAAAATAAAATAAAATACAACACAACACAATACAATACAATACAACACAATAATCTTTGAAGGACATACTAAGAGCAAGCTTTTGGCTGTTTCTGTTTATGCAGAAAATTACCACTAAATAAACAGATATTGACAATGTTATACTGCAGTAAAACAAATATAAGAGGTGAAACAGGTTTTTATCTTGCTGATTATAAAAAAAAAATCCACCACACACTGCTGTGCCTACAATATCTGATTCAAAATTAGATATTAAATTTTTGCACACTAGCATATGAGAATATTATCAATACACATTCTTAAATCCCATCTCCTAAATTTTTTTGTTGTTTGTTTGGGTTGGTGGATTGATTTCTTGGTCTCTATCAATTCACAGACAATTCCACTTGACTAGAGGTAGCTCGGCTGAATTTTTTTTCTCAGAAAATAATGTGTATGATGTTGAATTTACTATATCAGTTTTATCATTTAGCCGATAACTCGGAAAAAGTAAGAAATTATCCTATGGAGAAAAGAGCATAGATGACTGCAGATAACATATTTGCATCACATTTCTGGAACACATATTATCAGTGTTCTGGGTTAGAAAGAGATAAGAGATTAATTTATACCACCAATCAAGGGTCTAAAGGATAGAATGTGATTTATTTACTTTGTACATTTGTTTTAGCTTACTGTGTAAATTGTTCTTGTCTGCAGATTGATGCAGATAAGTGAACTTGTTCTAGAATAATATCCCTGAAAATAAGATTGAATAGAATGACATGAATGGAAGAAAGAATCAGAGTTGTGAGTTTGGCTTTGCAGCTGAAACCAACACCTCAGACTGTAATTCTGGAAGTCCTTGTGGCAGCTAGAAGAGGTCTGCTGTGAGAAAGCAGCAGCGAGCATAGTACAGAGCGTCAGGACACTATTCAATCCCTCCTTGGACTTGTGGAGTGTAGACTTCAACTTGTTTAGAAGCCATGTAGACAGGAGGCCTTGGGAGTCAGTCCTGAAGTTTAAAGGGGACCAGGCAGCCTGGACATTGTTCAAGAAGGAGAGCTTGGGTGGAAGAGGTACAAAAAAAAGAGATCAAAGATGAGCCCAAGAAAGAAGAAAGGGGTGGGAGGAATGTGTTGTAAGATTTGGTTTTAGTTCTCTTGTACTCTGGTCTGACTGGTTATAAATTAAATTAATTTTCCCCTAGTTGAGTCTGTTTTGCCCATGACAGTAACTGGTGAATGATCGCTCCCTGCCCTTACCTCAACCCACAAGCTTTTCATTATATATTCTCTCCTCTGTCTAGCTGAGGAGGGGAATGATAGAGTGGCTTTGGTGGGCACCTGGCCTGCAGCCAGAATCAAAACACCACGTATACCTATAATATATGTATTGTAGATTATCTTTCAGGAATGTAATAAATATAAACTTTCCCTCTCCCCCAGTTTTATACCCCACTCAGAACCTCATTTGATTTTTCCACTTTTTCTTAGTTTTCAAGTTCTCTGAAAGGTTTGGTGTTTAGATCTTCCAGCTTTATAACTAGATACAATGGAAACTAAAGCATCATAACTAGTGATTTTGTATGTGCTTAAGACTGAAATCATTCACATAGGTTTTTAAAGACAATATCTGTAATGAAACTTCTACCATCAGAAAAGTATTTTACCCTTTAAAAAATATGCAGTCCAGAGATAGGAGATACAGTGATAAATTAAAACATGAAAAAAGAGGCCAAATATGTGCTAATGTCCAAAATCTGGAAATTAATAGCTCCTTACTTTTCAAGCCTGTGTATTCATAGACAAATGTTTCATATTTAGGATGACTTCTGTGACAAAGAAAACTTGCTGGTGGGTGGCCAACCTTCTTAGCTTTTTGAAACATCTTTTAAACTTTCAAATTACTTAGTTCTGGTGGGTACAGGTTATATACATCAGAGAACTAAGAAGAGGAGCTCTAAAAGTGTTTTGTCAATGGGAGTAAACAGTGAGTCCCCAAGGGCTCCAAACTGTTGGGGTTAGGGTTAGGGTGAGGGTTAGGGTTAGGGTTAAGGTTAGGGTTGAGGATGTAGCTAAGTCCTGCTAGGCCAACTACAGCCAACCTCAGCCATATGCTCACTCTGGTGTATTTGTGCTGAGCCACTTCTTACACAGGAAGAAATTCTGCACCAGCTTCTGCAGCAGTACTTCCCTGATTCAGGGTATGTAAGACAGCCAAGCTAAGAAGCCCCATTTAAACTGATCACAAGCTGCATGCACGTCAAGTACCAAAGATTGAGAACTGCTGCAGGCTGGTTTGGAATAATGTCCAAGTAATACATTTTGAAACAAAATGCATTTGATAGGGCAAAGTTCAAGAAACAGAAATAAGTTGGAAGTCTGACTTATGCATGATATCTTTGTTCTTACAAAAGCAGACTTAGAAATGTGTGGGTAATATTGTCTTATGTTTGACGACTACCCTATCAGTGCATGCCAGAAAGACTCCAAGGTCACTAAGTCATTGAAAAGTATTTCTACCTTCCCTGAGCTCTGTGATGCCAGCTGTCTGTCCCTTGAGGGCCAGGGAGGCAAAACAATTCAGAAAGATCACTTCCATATTTTTGAATCAGTAAAGGACACATTAGATAGCTTGTGCACTTCTTAGGATTTCTAAGGGTAGTTTATAGATTCACATATACTTGGATGAGGAATATCTTATTATTATCCAGGATCTTGATATCAGATTTAGATCATGTAAAGTTAAGGAACATGTCTTACTGATCCCTTGAGCATTCCTTGTAAATATATAGTAACAGGCTAATACAAAATCTGCAGAACTCTTGAAACAAATAAATTACATCAGAGAACTATTTCCCATCCAGATTCAAACTTTACATTTCAGACTGTACAAATGAAACTGAATGTCCCTCTTCTTTCTCTAAAACTTTTTATTCCAGGGCAATTTTGACCTTTAAATTAGAATCATAGTATAATTTAGGTTGGATAAGACCCCTAGACATCATCTAGTTAATACCCCTTCACAAAACATGGTGAACTTCAAAGTTAGATCACACTGTTAAATGCCTTGTTCTGTTGACTCTCTGCGCAATATGTTCCAGTACTTAAATACTCCCCGTGGAGAATCTTTCTCTGATGCTTAGCTATATTTTTTCTCTTGTTGCAACTTGTGACCTTGACCTCCTGTCCTTTCACTGTTAATCCCTGATAAGTCTGTCTTCTCTATGACCTCCCATTAAGTAGTCATAGACATCAGTCTTGAAAGACATTCCTTTTTAGTTTTCATATTCCTTTGAAGACATCCCTTCTTAGTCTTCACCTGATTGAACAAACTTAGTGCTCTCTGTCTCTCCTGCATGTCATATGCCTGAGCCCCTTGACCTTCTTAGTGACTATTCTGGGCTCTCTCCAGCATGTCACTGTCTTTCTTGTACTGGCGAGCCCAGTACCTGAGGCAATATGAGTCAGACAGGTGCTGCATAGGTGATAATCATCTCTACACCTGCAGGCTACACTCTTATTTATGTAGCCCAGTATGTGTTTGGCTAATATGTCACAAAGTTGTACTGTGACTCATATTCAATTTCTTGTTCAGTATGATCCTTAAGTCCTTTTCTGAAAAGCTGTCATAGGGTCAGTGGCCAGTGTGTGGGACTTGAGAGCATCTGGATCAGTAAGGTTCTTAAGTCAAGTACCGTTTTTATAGTAAAGTAACATGGAAAGAGATAAAACCCACAGGCACACAAATCTGATAAGCAGGTGATAACTGAGACAATAACCAAGACCAAAAGCCTACCACTACTAATTGATAGACGATTAAGAAACTTCAGGCACAGCTTTAAAGAGTGCCAACCTGGGCTTTGTAACAGATAAGAGGGGGAAACTATAGGAACATGAATAGTATGGATATGTGAGGGGGATCTGTGGCACTGTGCAAAACTTATTAAGGAGCTTAGGGGAAGGATCATGGTGGTAAAATTGAGGATAAGGAAAAAAAAAGAAGAAGAATAGAGAAAAGGAAGGATAAAATGTTCTGTTGCACATAAGCAGGTGCCACTCATTTCTTCTTCATCAACCAGGTTGTTAATGTGGACATTAAATAGTATCAACTCTAGTACTGACACCTGAAGAACACAATTTATGACTGGCTGCCAGATTTTGAAATGCTAAGGCTTAAAATTTGGTGGTCTAGTAAATTTTGCCCATTCCTACCTACAGGCTACCTATCCAAACCATATCTCACCAATTTGGCCAAAAGGATACTATGTAAGGCCTTTCTAAAGTCAAAACAAGTGACACCCACTTGCCTCATCCACAAAGCCAGAAATTTCATCACAGAAGAATATCAGGCTAGTCAAGCATGGTTTGGCCATGGTAAATCCATGTTGAGTGTTTCCAGTCACTTTAAACCTGCATGTGTGTCATGGTTTAGCCTTGTCTGGCAATTAAGGACCACCAGTCACTCATCCACTCCATTCCCCAGTGCCAGCTAAGACCTTATCAATACTTCTCTCAGCATCCAGAAACACAGCTTCATAGCAGACATGGCAGAGATTTAAGTCTTTCCTGAATAAACCCAGCACATGGACTTACTAACAATGCTATTGCTAATAAGTAATTAAAAGAACAGAAAAATAGAACAAATGATACAGGATCAGCTTCTGGGAGGGGAGAATCTTGGTTAGTACAATACTGTCACTGGAGCACTGTTGTGGTATCAATTGACACCTGTTGGTATGGACCCTTTAGCCATCTCACAACAGAAGGGTCCTGTGAGAGACCAGGCAAGACAGACAGCTGCTCAGTTTCTTCAGCCTCTAAATCAGCTATCCCAAAAGCCCATCAATACCCTTTCAGGTCCTTAAAATATCCTTTCTTGAGGTAGTCAATGCCAAGGATGCATGGGTGTCGTGGTTTAGCCCTGTCAGGCAATTAAGCACCACCAGTGGCTCTACCACTCCACCCCATCAACTCCCAGTGAGGAAGGGTCCAAGTAAAAAACACAAGGGGGGCTCATAAAAGTTGAGATAAGAACTATTTAATTATATAAATGAAACTTATGGAGTTACTAACAATGCTATTACTCATAAGTAATTAAAAGAACAGAAAAACGGAACAAATTATACAGGATCTCACCACCCATAGACGGACACGACCAGGTTCCAGGCAAGGCAGAAAAATAAGTCCAAAAACCCCAAGAAAGAAAGACAAAACTAAATGGAGGGAGAAACCCCCTCCCCCAATCAGCCCAGGAGCTGAGAGCAAGGAGAGAAAAAAAACCTTTCAAACCCCGACTCCTAGATCACTCTGCTTAACAGAAGACTCTCTGCCACAAGGTCCGAACAAAGACCATGATGCGCTCCTGGCTGGAACCTCTGAACCAACCCTCCCACGCCTTACGGGTCGTGCCCACCTTGCAAACATCACCCCCTTCCTGCCCCACAGGCTCACAGTGCTGCTGGTACCAGGGTGACACCAACCACTCAGCTTGATGTATTATGGAGTGAAACAAAACATAGGCTGGCCCTAGGAGAGTAGCTCATCACTGCCTGGCACTAGAGCAACATGACTTCCAGTTCTGTAGTTCCTGGGAGTCTCCTTCTTGCCTTTCTGAATCTCAGCATAACTTTTGCATTTTTACAGTCATTAGAGTTTGTCCTGGTTGTCATCACCTTTTAAATTATGACAGTGGCTTGTAATAACATCAAACAGCTCAGAAGTGTTAGACATGAGAAGAATCGAATTCAAATGCACATCAGTAATTGGATTGTTGTTTATAATAATTACACAGAAAGATATTTTACATAAGTTCTTTTACCACTGCTGTGGTACATGTTACAGTGCTTGCATAATATGAGTTGCCATGAACCCTGATAAAACTTGGAAATGCCATAGCAAGAACGTGTGCCAGACTTAATTATAATGTCCTGATGTTGTCAGAAAACCACATCTCTGAAAACTTCATTTAGAGGTTATCTCCTCTGAAGGATATAAAATTAACAATCACAGCATCGTAGCTGAGACTGAAAGTAAATAGAAAGACAGAAAAGAGAGACCCTTGAGCTATAAAATTGGTTACAATTTATTGATAAATTTGAATTAAATTTGAAGAGAAACTAGTTTTAGAGAATAGTACAAGCAATGTGTATGATTTAGCCAGGTAGAGGAAGCCATTAGTGATGCTGCCAGAAGGGTATAGCAAGTTTCTCCTGTTAAAGGAAATTATGAATCTTGAAGGAAGATAGGAATAAAGAGTGTCTTCTGTTAAGTCCTTTGCTAAACTGTGCATATGACTCTATTCTAATACCATGTGCTGCTTTTGACTGAGAGTTAATTTTTCCATAGTAGCTTGTATGAGGCTATGTTTTAGATTTGTGCTGAAAATAATAATTTTGATTACAGTGTTGATAATAAAGGGGTGCTTTTGTTATTGTTGAGCAGTGCTTACACAGAGTCAGCATATTTTCTACTTCTCACACCACCCTGCCAACAAGTAGACTGGGAATACACAATAAATTAGAAGGGGGGACAGCTGACCCCAACAGACCAAAGGATATTTGCATACCATAGGACATCATGCTCAGCAATAAAAATCTGGGAGAAGAAGGAAGAAGGCAAGGATGTTCAGAGTTATGGAGTTTTGTCTTCCCAAGTAACAGTGACGAGTGATGGACCCCTGCTTTCCTGGAGACAGCTGAAGACCTGCCTGCCAATTGGAAGTAGTGAATTAATTCCTTGTTTTTCTTTGGTTTTGTGCGCAGCTTTTGATTTACCTATTGAACTCTCTTTATCTCAACCCATGATTTCTCTCAATTTTAGTCTTCTGATTCTTTTCCCATCCCCACCAGGAGAAAGGGTTGAAGTGGCTGTGTGGTGTTCAGATACCTAATAGGGTTAAATCATGACATACCAGAAGCAGAGTTGGCATTAGGCTTTTGACTGGCTGTTAAATTTGATTAATAGCACTCTCAGATGCATCCCACCTGGTACCGTTGAACCATGTATGTCTTATTTGTCAAAATTGTCTCTACCTTGAACCTCATATACAGCAAATAGGAATTCTGTATGAATTCTCTCATCAGGCATGGAATCCTGAGAGACTTGTTGGCAGACTTTACCAGTAAATACTGAGACAATCACTGATTACCTCAACTTCTTCCATGTTCTTCATCACTTTGTTGTCCAACAATTCCCTTGATCTTCTTTTTGGATGCCATGTATCTATGGAATCCTTTCTTGTTGCCCTTCACATCCTTCACTACTTGTAACCAGCTGAGCTTTGTCCTTTCAAATTCCATTTCTGCATTACTGGGCATTTTCTATATATTCCTCTTGGGCATCTTTTCTCTACTTTTATCTTCCATATGCTTCCTTTTGGCATTTAACTCAATCGGGATGATTTCCTGTTATGCCTACTCAATTTTATGCCTATTGGATGGAGTGTTCTAGTGCTTTTATTGAAGTTGTCCTGGAAGAACATTCAAGGTCTCTTGGGCCCCTTCAGGTCAGTATGTCACAAGTTCCGTCCTAACAGTTCCTTGAAAAAGCTAAATTTTACATTCACTAAGATCAGGGGGTTTATTCTTCTGTTTGACTTCCTCATTCCCCTAAGGATCTTAAATTCTGTTGTATCACAATTGCAGTAAAATTTTTATCAGCCTTCCCATCCGTAGCCACTTTTTTCTTATTTATGAGCAATAGATCCACAAGAATGCCTCCCTTAGTTTCTCCAGCACCAGCAAAGAACTGGTCCCAGAACATTCAAAAAATCTCCTGGATTACTTGCACATTTCTATACTGTACTCCCAACACAGTCAGGAAGCATAGAATCATAGAATCACAGAATGGTTAGGGTTGGAAGGGACCTTAAAGATCATCTAGTTCCAATCCCCCTGACATGGGCAGGGACACCTTCCACCAGACCAGGTTGCTCAAAGCCTCATCCAGCCTGGCCTTGAAGACAGCCAGGGATGGAGCATCCACCACTCCTCTGGGCAACATGTTCCAGTGATTTACCACCTCCTCCATGAACAATTTCTTCCTGATATCTAATCTAAACCTCCTCACTTTCAATTTAAACCCATTACCCCCTGTCCTGTCACTACAGGCCCTTGTAAAAAGTCCCCTCCCAGCTTCCTTGTAGGCCCCTTCAGGTACTGGAGAGCTGCTATAAGGTCTCCCCAGAGCCTTCTCTTCTCCAGGCTGAACAAGCCCAATTCTCTCAGCCTGTCCCCATAGCAGAGGTGCTCCAGCCCCCGATCATCTTTATGGCCTCCTCTGGACCCACTCCAACCAGTCTATATCCTTCTGATGTTGTGGGTTCCACAGCTGGACACAGTACTCCAGGTGGCGTCTGATGACAGTCCACAACAATGTCATATTTCAACATGACCACAGACATTGTGATTACCTGTCATATGAATATGAAATAAGGCTTATGTTTACATGCTGGTTTTAGTTGGGATAGTTTTCTTCACAGTATCTAGTATGAAGCTATGTTTTTGTTATGCTGATAAAAATATTAATGACATACTAAAGTTTTTAGTTGTGGTCAAGTAATGTTTATAGTCAAGGACTTCAGTTTCTGATACTGCGCCTTCTTCTGTGCAAGAAGTTGGGAGGATACGCACTCAGGACAGCTAACTCAAATGGACCAAAGGGATATTTCATTACATAAAATGACATGCTCAGTATATATGTTGGAGAGAGTGCGCCATGGGGCTCTCTTGCTCTAGGTCTGTCTCTCTGGGTCTGGCTCATGCTGTCTCCGGGTCTGTCTCTTATTGCTTGGGGACTGGGATAAGGAATTGTTCAGTGGGTGGTGAGCATTTGTATCATTTATTTTCTTCTCCATTATTCTCATTTCACATTGTTAGTAGTGGCAGTACTATATTCATTACACATTAATAGTAGTAATATTAATACTAATGTTATTATTATTGTTTTCATTATTTTATTTAATTTATTGTCAATTATTAAATTGTTCTTATCTCAATGAACATGTTTCCTTGTATTTTCCTTCAATTCCCCTCCTGTCCCACTGGGGGAAGGGGGAGGTGAGTGAGCAGCTGTGTGGTAGTTGCTGGCTGAGGTTAAACCACAACAGTCCTCTTAGTAGATCTGTTGCACTGAAGCTCATACTCATTGTCCAAATTCATACAAAAATGGTTCATGCAGGAGACAGTACCTGGTCAGCTCATAATTTGATTTTCTTGATTCAGTGAGAGTATTAAACATGATATCTAATTTTTACTTAAAAAAAAAAAAAAAAATTGTGTTTCAATTTATTATGTGAAGAAACTTTTATAATGACCCAGAAATTTCTTCACTGAGTTCCTCTTCCCCTGTTAGATGATGTTTAGTTTTGCATTCAAGATGCAAGAGATTTGCTTCCAAATGTATCACTTCCCTGATTTTTTTAAACTACTGGGTAATCTGTAGTGAGTGTCAACTATGTCCTGTCTTCTTTCTCACCAGTCAGAACATTTCCATGTGTCTAACTAATTAAATGACCTATTCTTATGGGATATATGTCGCCCTCATTCAAGAGAATATTCTGATCAAATAACAGTTTTATAAAAAGTGGATCCTATCATCACTAAGTAAAAAGAGTAAGATCTACTTAGTTCTTTGAAAGGAAAAATATAGATGACTATCATCAGAAAATTATCCTAGTTTCAAAGATGCTTTTTCACCTTGTTTTCACAAATGCACACGCACACAAAAATAATTCAGACACTGTGTAATGGGAATCATGAATCCTTGAAAACTTTTTTAGGGTAAGGGAATTATTTCCTGGTCTGTTCTGTTAATAATTCTCTGCATTTCTTTGTTCACCACATCCAGGAACAAAGGATTTAAAAACATCTGTAGTTCTTCCTCTGGCTCTTCAAAACAGTGTTTGAACTTTTGCATGTTTCAGAATTGCTTCTTATGAGATTTAACTACAAAAGGTACTAATTTTTTTTGCATTTCTCCCAAGTTTTAATCAAAGTACCATACAATTTTACTGGGTATTAGGTTTGGTATAAATCTTGCTGAACGTAGTGGTGGAATTGTTTTGATCATATCTGAGGTTTGGCATACTGGAAGAGCCTGCTGGACTGAAGCTCTCCAAGCAAAGAAGATATCTTGTCAGGCCTGCCCCAAAGGAAGACCCCCATCACAAAAGAGTTTATAGGAGGCAATAAAGAGAAACTAAACACTTTCTGAGCTCCCACACCAGAGTGGGCTTTCTGAAGTATTTCACTGAAGTGTCAGGACAATACAAGGGTTGGAGGCTCCCTGTGGGTTGGGATAATGGCAGCAGCAGGGGCCTCCCCATGCAATCTGTCAGGGCAGGGTCTGGAAGTCAGGTCATGTCCCACTGTCTCAAGATAGGAGCAGAACATCCAGGGACACCAGGGTACCCCAACACCAGGCATTGGGCACCTCCCTAGCAACAAGGACAGGCCTAGGCTAGACCGTGCCATGTGAGTCCACAAGTCACCCTGGCTCAGCAGGACCTGTGGTTGGGTAGGACAGGGCTACAGGGAGCTGGACACCAACCCCGCTACAGTCACCAGGGAAGGGGCATATGGCCCTGGATGCTGACATAGGATTCTTTGTCATGAGCTGGATGGGGAAAGTCCTCGGGGGTTAACAGGGCCGGTTAGTGAATAATCCAGGGACCTTGGGTTCATCACTTACTTTGATAGCTACTACTTTGTGTTTGAATTTTTTTTGAACCTTCATTCTCCTTGAATTCATTGGCAACCAACATTAAAAAGAAAAAGGAAGTCTGGGTTACAGAAATTGTGTTCAGCAGCCAGCTCAGATTCAATAGGAAAAATCTCTTGCTGTCTAAAAATAATTCTGTTTTTAAAACATATACATTTATATTAAAACTAATATTATTAGAGATTATTTCACATTTTCAATAGGGTGTTTGGACCTTAAGATTCTTTATAGAATATTTACTTGTTTAATTCTAATTGATATACTAATTTTAAGTTACCAGTTGGAAAGCTCACTTTCATACATTTGACCCTTCTTGACACTTCCCTATCACACACCATGTGGCAATGCATCATTGAAAGTTAGCATTATAATACAGCAGCAGAATTACAGAAAATCCTTTGTAATATGTAGGACTCCTAAAGACATGTTTTACACCTATGAATATTTTTTTAATAGCTGTAATCATAACTTGATTTTCTATTAAAATATTAAATGGAGGGGTGGTCAGACATATTTTATACATCATATGTGTATATTAATTATTGAGTATCTCTGCTGTAACTGATAGTTAAGGAGGAGATTCTGAAAGTCTAGTAGCTATTTAAAGAATGGTCTTGATCATAATTGAGTCATTATTCCACAATAGGTGTGACCATATGCTGTTTCAAGATTTCTATAGTTAATGTTAAAATATTTATTTCCTAATTCTTTTTTTCAAATACATTTAAATATCAGTTAGTGTCAGTAAATATTTAACTGGGAAAAAAACCCTTGTCTTTGTAAAATACAGTTTTACTTCATGTTCATTGGGATCATTTGTTATTCATGTTTTCACTCTTGTCAAGCGGAAGAAGAATAACTGGTGATACTGATCGATGTTGGATTCTTCTCTTACAACAGTTGTCTGTCTTTTGCCATCTTGCTGTCAATTCAGGCTTATGGACAAACACTGTCATTTACTCCTACTTTCTTTCCTTTAAGCAAAGAATATTGTAGACTTGGAAGCTCTGTTTTTGCAACAGATCTCATCTAGCTCTTCAGTTACTGTAATTCAGGTCCAAATAAACAAATCAATATGTATAAATCATAGGATCATAGAATCATTTGAGTTGGAAAGTAACTCTAAATATCATCTAGTTGAACCCCTCTGCCACCACCAGGGACATCTTTCAGTTTCTCAAAGCCCCATTCAACCTGACTTTGAACACTTCTAGGGGTGGGGCATCCAAAACTTCTCTGGGCAACCTTTTCCATTGTCTCATCACCTGAGGGGGTCAGGGAAAGTATAAAAGATGGAGCCAGATTCTTCTGAGGTATTCAGTGATATCCAGTCACAGGACAAGACGCAGTGAATACCAACTGAAAACCAGGTAATTTCATTTAAACCTAAAAATCTTTTTAATTAGAACAGTAGTCAAACACTGGAGCAAGTTATTCAATGTGGTTGTGAAGTCTCCATCCTTGTCTGAAAAGTCATACCCCTTACCAACCCACTCTACCTGACCCTGCTTTGGACATGGGAGCTAGACTTGGCAGATGCCAGAGTGCTTTTCTACTTCATCAATTATTCTGTGTTTCAGCATGCCATCACTAGGGCGTCACGTACTTCTTGAAGGACAGTGAAGTTCACGTGTCCTGTAATTTTATGTGTCCAAGGTGTGCCAGTTAAGGAAAGATGATGGTCCAAGTTGCTTTGTTATTTAACTATAAAGGAAATAGCAGGTATTCCAGTCCTTGATTTAGTAAGAGTTTATTTATTTACATAAACTTGAACAATAAAGACAGGATCAAGCATGCTACTCAGTCTTAGAATATAGCCTACTTTGATGCCTAAAACACTGGTAGGAGATACAGTTTTAAATTTCTGTGAGAACAGCAGGATTGAATTGGAAAATAATCTCTAAAATCACCAATAGATATGTTAGCAACATACCCATATTCCTCAGTTGTATACTTGCTTCAGTTTATTTGTTTTGGAGGAAGCCTTTTGCCAAATTTAATCTCAATTTCAGGTAGAATGAAACCAATTCCTTTAAGAGATTTATTTTGAGGAAATATATTTAGCTGCTATCTAATACTGCAAAGCATTCTTCTAAATTCAGTGTCCACCATATGAAAATATTCAACTGCTGATGTGCCAGTGGATGTTATTATTGTAGTTGTAGGTTGTTTTTTAATAAAATAAGTTAAATTGAGGAATGTTCAGGCACATACTCAAGAGTTATAGACCATATGTTTATATTATTTACTGTGGACTTAACCTGCATATCCCTGACTAGTCCTTCCTTGTTTACAAGTCCAGCAGAACACTCGCCCTCATTGGTCCTCAGTCACCTGTGTGGTCAAGTTGCGGTCAAGCCCTACAGAAATGTCCTGGATTGCTGTTGTGTTCATCCAGCAGACAGTGGCATGGTTGAAGTTCTGGTGAGGACCAACGCCTGTGAATGTCAATCTTATTCTAATTGTCTGCAGAAGACCTCATCTACTTCTTCCAGATCTGGCCATTTATAGTGGACACACGACCACAACATCGCCCACCTTGGTCTGACCACTACTCCCAACCCACAGATTCCAAGCTAGTTTATCACCCATCCCTAGGCAGAGCTCCAAGCATTCCTCCTACTCTTTCACATAGTGGGTGAATCATCCTCCTTGCCTTCCTGTCTTGCCTTTACTAAAAGGTCTATATCCATCCACAGTAGCACTCAAGCCATGGGAGCTCTCCCACCATGATTATACTGAAACTGTGTAAAATGATTAGAGTCAAATGCAGTGTAACTTTTTTACATATGCTTATTGAGAATGTCCCTGGTACTGTTATCCCACAAACTGTGCTCAACAGGATCCCAGAGACTGCCAAGTGTAACAGATGGAAATAAATATCCATGAGTATGCTGGCAATTAATACTGTTGCAAGTCTTCAAACGTCAAGCCACTTGCAAACTCATTCCATTTCATTTTACAGATGCAGTAGGGAGGTATCTGCTTCTCAGGATGGAACCTTACAGTCAAAGGAAATAGTTCTTGTTTGCAGGTCTTCTCACTTAAAGATCATTCAAGCAATATATACAAAGCAAAAGAAAAGCTCCAGTAAGCAAGACAGACAGAAGGGCTGCATCTAAAAAGGTTGACAACCTAGCTTCACATCTTTCTCCTCCCTCAAAGACTGACAGGTAGACGGTGAAGGAGCAGTGGCATACTCTTATCAAATCTCCAAGCTTCTATTCTCCCAACAGGCCATGGGATGATGAGAGGTAGGACTAGAAGGCTGATAGATTAAGGACTGTACATACTGGTTTCCCAGGAAAGAGCGCCCCAGTCCAGTGTATGTGCACTGAATATGCAATGAATATTTAGCAATAGTTGATTATGTTAAAGATAATTCCTTGTCTGTAGTTCCTACTCCTCCTGAATGTTTACCATTATCTTGAGTAGCCATCAGGCACTCCATTGATTCCACAGGAGTCATTTGTATGCGCATTTTCAACAGTCAAAGCTAAAAGAGTCAACATGGAACTAAGGCCACAGAATTTTGCTGTTATGAATTTTGCTATGTAACATTTCTTGATGGACTTAATATGGCATTATTGTTTCTAAAGTTAGTTTGTATTGGATTCTAAGGGAGTTACTACTCCTTTATCTCATAATAAGAGATAAGCAATAATTCCTGTGAGTCTAAACCTATTTTCCTAAAATAACTCTTCTAAAGACCCTATTTCCATTTTCTGCCTCTAGATCAGCAAGTATTATAAAATTTCTTGTGTATTTCAGGTTATATGCCAGTAGATGTAAAATATATGTTGAATTCATACAAGAAGTAGATTAGTTATTTATCAAAAATTTGAAAGGAAAAATTAAAAGTGTAAAAAC
The DNA here is from genome assembly GCF_000690775.1 of Eurypyga helias. Classification (NCBI taxonomy): domain Eukaryota; kingdom Metazoa; phylum Chordata; class Aves; order Eurypygiformes; family Eurypygidae; genus Eurypyga; species Eurypyga helias. The sequence goes on from NW_010268952.1 coordinate 14,579, forward strand.
CTTGTTGCAGTGTATAAAAATATTCCTCTTTGTAACTTTTATTTAAATCACTGGATGAAAATAGCTATGTGTTCCAAAATCTATACCAACAGATGGCAAGCCTTTGTTACGCTAGATCTGTATGTAGCTTGCACCTGTCGCATATTTGTATAAAGGTGTAAGTATTGCTAGTGTACATATAAATGCCTATTTAATCTTCGGGTCAGTTACCAGCATGTTAGCCATATGTCATGTAGGAGAACAAATGTCTTATTATAATAGGAAAAGAACATTCTTGTTGCCATATGATTTTCCTTTAATTACAAGATTCAAACGTGCAGCATGGACAAAGCTCTCTGAGATCTGTTGAATCTCTGTGTTTCACCACAGGATACTTATTTATCAGCCTTCAAACAATGCAATTCTGTAATGAGAGGAATTAGGCTTCTTTTTAAAAACTTGTACATTTTTTATGAAAGGGAGTTCTACAACTAATGGGCAGTGACCCACAAGGAATACTGCTGAAGATGAAAATAGATTAAGGTCAGTTTATGTTCTGTGGAACAAAATTATTTTAGCACTTACAATACTAATGGAGAACAAGTTATTCTGACAATGGTGGGTGACTCTAAAGTGAGGTTTTTTAGTTCAGCTACAAAAATGAAGTTCTGAAAGCAATTCTGGACATACAATAGAGATGAACATTTTACCAGGCCAGTGTTGACACAGCCAATATGTTAAGTCCTGTATCACCAAAACAAAACATTATGAAGCAGCAGAAAGAAGGGTGTGTTTGGAGCATATATTCCCGTTTGGTACTCTTTTCAAGGTTTTATTTACATACCTTTCTAGAAACAGGAGTGTTGTGTTGAAAATTACGTTTTTTTTCTTTTAGGCATTCAGTATTTTGGTTTTGTTTGATGACAAAGGTTTTTTGGTTTTTTGTTTGGGTTTTTTTAATAGAACATTTTTATTTCATAAATTGAGGGTTTTTTTTCTCTAGGGATATCTTATTTTAAATACTTCCTAAATATTCCTAATCCTCTCTTTACAAATAGTTACACTGAGAACCAAGGTAATATAAACAGTGTAGAGTGAATTCCTGATCAACAACATAATCTCTGGTGTTTACTTTTTGCTAAAAAATATTTTCTAATCCATTGTAAGAATTAAACATATACAGGGACATATTTTGGGTTTTAACCAAATATTATGTTATTCATAGTTGACTATATATGAGTGGTATGGATGTTTACCCACAAGAAACTCACTTTTAAAAAATACAAAACTGACATTTATTGCATGAACTTGGTGAACTTTTTTTTTCCTATGGTATCTTAGCATTACAGGCAAATCACAAGATGTGATATACAACTACACCTCTTGTTAGTTTTAAAAGACAGTCTATGATAATGTATATGAAAAATAACGTACTGCATATTGTAGGAAAGGGTACCAGAATCACATATTCATCAGATCTTTATTCTTCCAATGCAATCACTTCTGACCTGGACTAAGTTAGACTCAATAAAATATGTACGTGGTTTTCTCTGTCTTTTTTTTTTTTTTACTCAAAATGCTAACTACCTAATTTAAAGACCCTGCTCTTTTCATGATCTGTCTTTTCAGGCCTTAATCAGCCATAGTCATTAGAAATCTTACAGTAATTCCCACAAAAGTAATCATCATGATTTGTTAAGTGCTGACACTGGACTCATTTTTATACCAGACATAAACAAAAACAAGAGCAATTTCCAGCTTGAGTATATGTGTTCTAATTTCCTATGTTTTATAAATATTCACTTTGTTAAATGCAGTCCTAAATGTGAGGAAGATCTTTTAGAAGAAGTAGAAAAAATGGATTTTGGCAATATGTAAATTTAATCTTTTGTATGTGAATTATTTAGCACATTGCAATCTACTTGTGTGAAAGCCAATACCAAATAATAAGATTTTTGGTTTTTTTTTTCCCTAGTGTATTGTATTTTACTAATCTTGATCTCTGAATTTTCTTTAAGATACTGTATGATTTAATTTAATTAATTTCTTCCCTTGTCATCCTAAAGGTAAAAAATTATACTTTTGTGCTCACTATATATTCTTTGAGTGGTTAGTTACAAGATGTTAAGTTCAGAGTTCTCTGAATGTGTGTTCTGTGTTACAAGTTCAATTTACTATGTGTTAATCCTTTCTATTTTTTTTTTTACTATATTTATGCCCCTACTTTGCATTACCTCTTTCATTTTCTATTAATCAGCCTATAGCTTTATTCACTTTTTACTGATCCCACAAAGTAAACTTACCCAGTTTCGCGTTCTTGAAACAATATAGCAATTTTAATTTATTTTATGCGGTTTGTAACACTTAAACACTTGAGGCTTTTAACTCAGCATATTGATCTAAGGATAATCTTTTGTAAAAGGAGTAAAAACTTCTTTATAAATATTAGTTATAAGATCTGGACTCAACATCTATGGCCTATATACTCTAGTTAATGGAAGCCTTGCAACCCACACTTTTGATTATCAAGGACTCTGTTCTCCATCGTACTGGTGGAGAAACAGTGCAAAGGTAACCGTTGGGAAATATGTGTTAAGAAATGTGCAGAAGCAAATGAATGTCAGTAATAACATAAAATCAGCAATATTTAATTAATTTTTAAAATTATTATTCAGTAGTTTATTCTTTCTCATATGAAATCAGTTAAAGGTTTGAACCTAATTGGAATCAGTACTCTGAACAATGTGTTAAGAAGGGCTTATGTCTAATAAGATTCAAACTGAAGTCCCAAAGTTCACCCTTTTATGATTCTAGACTGCATTTTTGGCTGCTATTCCTAGTATTATTTTTATGCTGCCTTAAGTGGTCAATGGATTAAAAGAAACCCCAAACCAAGAACAAAATCACTTATGCATTCTGAAATATTAATCTTTTTACATCACTGTGACAGACCTTATCTTGAGTTGTCCCAAAGCTTGCTGACAAAGTTGTGAAACTTCCTGGTGGCTTGACTTTTGGTGGCTTGGTGAGCAGGGATTGCCTGAAGGCCTGAATAGACAAGGGCCAAACGGCCTACCAAACAGATGCAAATAATCTCTGGAGACCAGTTCTGACCAAGGACAAAGAACAACGACATCGCTTCATGGGGGTCCAGACGCAGAGGACCCCCAAGCCTGCCAAAGCATGCAAGTGGTCACATAGTGGTCCTGTGCACCCCACGGGATCAGCTGCCTAGCCTGAGAGCGTGTGCAGGAGGCAAGAGTCAGCAAAAAAGTACCCTAGAAAAGACTGTGAGACCAAACTGTGACAGGGACCCTCCCCATTGAAGACTACAAGACTACGGACCAACGGGATGCCACTGGATCCATGGTGGTGACTATCTCTTGCAATTCTATCCCAACTGCTTGATAAATTTCCCCCTTTTCTATTTTCTTTCTCTCCTATCGCTATTTTCTTACAACAAAAATAAACTGCTACATTAACGGCATCTGACCTCGTTTGTGTCTTAATCTCACTCTGGGTATAACAACAAATATTTCCCTTCCAGGGATAACCGGGCCGGGACAATCACTCTGTGTTCTCTGATTATGAACAATTCAGTAATGATCTTTTTCAGGTTTAGCACATTCATCTGTGCATACAGAAACACAGAGGCATATCTGCACAAAGACATTTAGATAGCATCACTTACTTAACCAGTTCTATAATCAAATATTTATACTTTTATTCTAAATAAATCCCTATGATTGAAATGTGAGTGACACCCGATGTTATTAAAACCAAACCTTAAGAATTTTTTACTCCTAGATATAGTGGTTTTGAATTGTACAATAGTTAATTGCTAAACTACCTAGATTGA
>NW_010268952.1:18435-26766 GCF_000690775.1 Eurypyga helias
TAATACAGAAGTCCTGGCACTGGAGGCAAAGGAGTTTGTCATTTCACCCTAAGAAAGATGTTTGCCTTTGGTCAGCCAAACATCTCTCCAGATTCCTCAAGGATCCATTTAGTTTCCCACACATAGGTACCTGCTGCTATATGAAATATGGCACATAGTTTCTGAGATACCATCTCAGAGCTTGCACATTTAAGTGACCTCAGAGGATGACCATGCTTTTGAAGTAGGAAGTGAATGACAGAAGAAATATCATGGCTCATGTCAAATGGTGTTAGAAACTTACGTGTGGGCTACTGATATGTATCCTAGATTATCACTGACTATAATGGGAGCTTAGTCACGAAACTCCCATGTCAGTGCTAACATTTAGTGATCTACGCTTAACCTCCAACCTGGTTAAAACATCTACAATCTGGATCATCCGGGTTTTATCCTGCTGTTTAGACATAGGTGTCAGTTACTTGAGATGCTCTATGATGTCCTACCTGGTTATCAAGTTGCTGCCTCAGAGCAGTACCAGTTTTTTATGAATGCTGGTTCATATCTTTCCGATCCTATGAAATAGTTTCTAAGACATCAAAGGGTATTACTAGGCATCTATGGTTAGGAATCACAGCATTGCTGAGTTCAGTTTTCTCCAGTTTTGGCTGATAATGAACATGGAATTTTTGATCTCATTGTTCTGAGAAATCTTGGTTCCACCTAAGTCTTAGATAGTGATTTACACACTTGAATAGATCTAGTCTTTAATCATTTGTTGACACAAGACATTTATGTCATTTTAACAGATTAATAAAATAAGATGCTTTCCAGTTATCATTATTAGGCAAGCATGGAATATTTTGAAGGTATTTTTTTTACTTTCTAAGTTTTTCCAATTAAGAGATATAAATCCTTGCATGGATTATAATGTATAACTTCTGCTTACAAATATTTGCTCATTTTTCATATTAGCAATGTTTTCTCAATGAAAAAAATAGTCTAATTTTTCAGATCTCTTTGGTTTTTTGCTTGTATTAAATTCAAATGTTAATTTTTTATCAATATATTCAAAGTAACATTTGTTCAACTGATTTTAATGTCACAGTAATGCCCTCTCATTTAACTTGAGAAAAAATAATAAAATTAAATAAACACCCAAACATTTGCTGAAGAAAACAAGGTTCAGCTTGCTTGTCATGATACAGATCAAAAGGACAGCAGACTCCTCATCATGATACTGATTTACAGGTTTTCTTCTTTTGATTCCTTAAGTGCTTTTCCTTTATCTTAAGGTTTTATTTTGGATGTCACAGTTATAATACTTTACATGATAGCAAAGCAGCACTATATATAAATGTTGGGTGATTTATAGATACCTAATGAAATACATTACAGAAAAAAATATGTTACATTTATGAATCAGTTTTTTTTATATATCAGTTTAAGACAGATGTGTCTGTTAACTAGTTTTGTAAAACACTCAATATATATTTAATATTTTTGTTGAAACTTTATTATGTAGATAGAAGTTTACAATAGTGATTTATGCTGTTAACACTTTTAAACACCAATGTCTTGCCTTTTTTATTGTAGATACAATGATTATTTTCAGAGTGGAGTCTGCAGACTGAAGTATGGTACCTTATTTAAAATAGCATCATAGAAATTCTAGAAGAAATTAAAATAGGTTTGGTGATAGTTAAGAGACAGGCAGAAATCATCTTAGTCATGAGTAATTATCAGCTAGATTAATTGTTGTCACTGCCTGGAAAATTATATAGCACATAATGGTAATTTAACTCAAAGATTGTTGATTTTATATGCATTGTTTATTCACTTCCTTTTCTTTTAGCTACCACTCATATGTGTAACTTCAGGTATTTAGTATTTATAACATAACTAAGTACAGAAATGCAGACCATGTGAAAGGTAGTCTTTACCTTTCTTCTTTTTAACTTTAAAACAACTATATATGTTGTTCCAAAATATTATAACAATACTGGACATAATTTTCTCATGCAATTATATGTCGAGTGTTTTTCTTCTTTGATCTTAATAATATTTTTACTGCTGATTAAAAGGCACTTTAACAGATCTGTTTCTTATTAGGTTTTCAAAGGATTCATTGGATTTGTTTTCATCATTGTAAAATTAATTCCTATACCTAAGAAAAAGTAGTATGTTTGTCTTCATATCTTCTTTGGATCTCTAGCTCAGTAGCCTCTGATGAATCTTTACACCACCTACGTTGAATGTCTTCAGATACATACATTCTCTGATAACTTTCTTTGGCCTAACCCAGATTGCCAGATGCATGGTTTCTTCCTCTCTCAACAAACATATTATTTCTTGGCCGGTGTCCTATGAATATACATAGTTTCTACCCTCAGAGATTTTCAGGATCCAAGTGGACAAAGCCCTAGCAATCTGGTCTGACCTCACAGCTGACCCTGTTTCAGGCAGAGGTTGACTAGAAACTTTCTGAGATCACTTCCAACCTGGATTATGCAATTCACTGGAACATTGCATAATTCAGGTTGGAAGTGATCTTGGATCACGCTATCAAATGAACTCAGAACACCCATACCACAAAGATGAGCTGCTGAGCTGAGATGAAGAGCTAAGATTGTGTAGCAATAGGCTGGAAGTGTTCTCTTCTGGAGCCTGACTTAGACTAATGATCTGTGGCACACACTCAACCATAATTTACATGCATATAAGAATAGGGTACATTCTTATATCTATGTGAAATTGTCATCTAGTTCTTTTATCACTAACACCTTTACAGTATATTAAAGAGACTACAACATTTTTTTCCAACCTCTTGATTCATTGAATGTTTCTTAAACTTTTTGCACTTCACTTTAAATGACCACTGGAAGTGAACCTGTCCCCTGCGTATTATTTTTCTTACCACATCCTATTGGTACATCACCAATTTTCTTAAATTGTATTATTCATTTTTACAAAATGGATTTATGCTTTTTTCATAGTTATTACTCAAAACTACAATAATTGCAAGAACTGAAGATGCTCAAGCACATTTTATGAGTCTTCTCTATTTTGTCTTTCCTGTGGCAATATTGCCCATTATTATTTAATGTTGTATAGTCTGAAATTTAACATTCTCCTGTGTTCCCCTGATGTAGCAATAGTAGATTATTAGTACCCTTGAATTCATGTTCATTCAGCTCATTCAGCTCAACAATTTTACATATATCTGTTAAAGACTGAGACAAGATCTGTTCCAAATTTGCTCCTGAATGTGTTATAAATAAAGCTGAAGATCAGTTTCACTTTTGTTACTTTGTTACTTCTCTTGAGTCTTTTCACTTAGCCCAGTATAACAATTTGCATTGTGAAACTGTAGAAAAAGGGCATCACTGGAATGCTCATTACGACATTCAGAGCAAGGACCTTGTCGCTGCCTTTGAAGCCACCAGTTCCTATTCAGCTGTAAGCTGATGATGGTGTAGAAAGCTGGGAGGGTCCACTGAGCCTGGGTACAAAGCAAAGCCAGGAAATGGACTGTGATTATAAAAGTTACCTTCTTCTTCCCATGCTGCTAAGGCAGGGAGAGCATGACTCCACACATTTCTTTACACTGGCACATCAGAAAGTGATGTGATAATATTTGGTAAACCTGAATAATAAGTATTTAGAATGAAAGCATAGTTCTCACTGGGAGAAGAAGGAATTACAATTTTTACTCAATTAATATGATATCAGTCAGTACTGATGGTAGAACCAGTGCAATTAGATTGGTTTTTAAATTTTGTTTGGCAATGTAGGTAAACATATCAGTTTAAATTACTGCATGGATTTTGTTTCATCTTTGTCTTTTTCTTTTCATTTCCCATTTTCAGCATGTTCTTACTAATTAAACTTCATTCATACACTTGCTACAAAACCAAGAAAGAACAAAGTCTAAGCATATTCATAGGGTTTCCCTAGGAAAAAAAAAAAAGGAAAAAAAAGTTAAAAAAGTAAAAAAAATAAAGTGACAGCTTTATCTGTCACATCACATGCTTTAAAGAAGTCTACAGGTTTTTTTTAATTCCCATGCACTCTTAATCTACTTTGTGCATATTACATACTTAGACTTTTCAAAATTTATTGTAATTAGACGTATGTATTACAAAGGGACTGCTCATATTGCTCCTAACTAATCTCTAATTTATATGCAGAATAGCAAAGCTAAAGAGTTTAGGATTTTCATATTTAATGCTCTTTTTACCTAATCAAGTTACACAGCTTAGTAGCTTCCTTCCCTGTATTTCCCTTTTTTTTTTCTCTTTTTATTTAATAAATCAACATAGTCTTAGGCAGGCCCTCATGCTACTTCTGTAGCCTTTCTCCATTCACTGATTGTTCTCTCAGGACAGAATAATTCATCACTCAGAAATAAATGGTTCATGAGTAACCCCTTATAAATAATCAGTTTATAGTTGAAGTACTAGTGAACCCATATTAAGTGTAAATGAAATTTCATTCACTATGTGTCTTCCTGCATTCTTTTCTCAAACCATTGTTAAAATTTTGCCTCCAAAGGCAAGGGGAGATATATCTAAATAAAACTGTATTAACTTAATGAAGTCCTTCACATAATTAAGACTTTACCTCCAGAACTACTTCTGATTGTCCAAGAGCCTAATTTAAACTTCGCTTTTCTCAACACAATATATCCCACTGAATCATGTTAACAAAGTATCCCCTTTCAGCAGCTCACAGGATCATTTTATAAAGAACATAGTTGCCTGCTAGCTTTTTGGTTATAATAATTACTAACACACATTCTTAACATAAAACTACTTTTTACCTCCTTCCTTTACCTTAGAATATTACACTCAGCAACATTTAGTACAATGTATCCATAGACAGCTGTAAGTCAGAAAAGGTAAATGAGTCCAAGACATCATTAGTTAATTAAGTTTGGATTATTAAAGAAAAAATATTTGAATTTATTTTATCATTTGGCTTTGGATATTTGATGCTCCTTGGTCAGACTGAACTATATTTTTCTTTCTTTTCTTTTGTCTTCTGAAAATAACAACAGTCATTTTGTGTTTAGACACATCTTTCTTTTTCACTGGAAGGTGAATATTTTAGATACAAGATGACTGAGGTTCTGATTTTTTTTTTTTTTTTTGAGAAATAAAACTAATTTTACAAAGATCATGATTAAGCATACTTTTCCTATATGTATAACTTGACATTCTCTCTTCAGTGCTACATTTCTTTGGTTGTTCACTGTGTATGTTTATGGTCTTGAGTAAGACATGTAAGGTATTCACAGAACATTAAATTCATGGAAAATTGTTCAGATGGTAGAATTTGAAGGGTTAAGTAAGAATAGAGGAAAACATGAAAGTTTGCCTGTCAGAAAGCATATGAAGAAACAGGAAACAGCAGTGTGGATTTAGTTGATAGTGTCTTATGGAACACTTTTAATTATCATTCAAACTACACAACAGCTGAAAACACCACCCAGTATTAATATTTTACACAGTCATTCCAGTATTCACATGCCATTCCATTTCCACGGCCTTTCCAGTAAAATCTGGAATCACATCAGGTTTTCCATATAAGTAAAATAATCCTATGGGTTGGAGGACACTGCTACTAATAGAGTTATCACTATTTCTTTTGCATAACGGCATGGTCAACAATGAACAAATGAATTTCCAATTTGACAGATGTTTGCCTTTTAAAATGGCAACATATAGGATGAAGTTGCAAACTGGATGTCCTGTGTACCTTGAATTATAAATAAATAGTAAAGTATAAACAAATAGGCAAATAGTAACTTTTTAACAAATTATTAATATTCTGAAAATTTGAACTACATGAAAGATCTCCAAATATTTGTCTTCACTGCAGCAAGCATTAAGTTAAAAGAAAGCAAGTGAAGCCAAACACTGAGAGGTATATGTGTTGTTTCTATCTACCTGTAACTGCAATTCTTTCTTTTCCAAAAATAAGACACGCATTTGTGTTTTTCCAGTGACAACAGAAAAAAAGGAAGAAGGTCTATGGTGATAGAAAGCATCTTGTGAACATTTTTTCTGTTGGTTCTTTATTTGATTGCTTAAGTGTGACAAAGCAAAGTTTACAGAAGATTTTTTTTTTTTTCAGACTGACAAATAGAAAAGACCTACTCAGAAACGCAGTGGGTTTTCTCAACTCTAACATAAAGTATAGAAAATAAAGACTTCATCTTCCTATGTTAGGACCATTATCTCCTGTTTTCAAAAGATAAATAGCAGGCAACAGTTGCTGCTTGTTTGTATTTCTTTTGTTGTGTTTTGTTTCGTTGTTCAGGTTTGGGTTTTTTTTTCCCTAGTGTACAGTAAAAATATAAAGAAGAATATAAAAGTAAACATCTGAGTACAGGACCTTTATTGATGATTTTAATACATTTTTTACATACAGATAAAAACTCCGTAAAGTTCATTTAGTTAGTACTTATAAATCCAACTTAAAATTGCATCTAATCTCACAGTGATCATTTCTGGCTTACTGTAAAACATACATGTTAAAACTCAAAATCTTACAGGATGACACTTTACCTTTTCTATCAACTTATGCATTCAACACAAATACATCACAGACAGCTGTTCATAACTTTCTAAAATTTTAGTAGAATAGCTTTAATTTTCCATGCTGAGCCCCTGCCTCAGTCTACTTTCTCTGAAAAAGAAGAAAGGATGAAGGGAAGAGACTGTAAGCAAAAACAAAGGCAAAGGTTTTGAGACCATTTTGTCTTCATGAGAAACTCCTGAAATGATGATTTTATGTAATGCTAGTGGCCACAATTTTCAGAACTGGTGATCTCCGTTTTGAGAATATTCTTTTTGCTGTTTAGATATGCAAGAAGTGAAGAAAAAGGGTTGGAACAGAAAGAGGAAAATGTTCACTAATGTAACAGAAAGGCATAAAGTGTTTTAAGAATGTGTTTCAAAGGCAGCAAGCAGGATTCTACAAGTACAAGACCAAAAGAGTCTTGTCTTTATTAGAAAATGTGGACCTATTGAAGAACAATAAGCAGAATTATAGGGGAGGAAGATTTACTGTTGTGTGAAGAGGTTAATGTTATAACACATTTGAACAAACTGAGCATGCATATTTCCATGACACCTGATGGGATACACCCACAGATGCTGAGGAACTTGGCTGATGTAATTGTAAGGGTACCGTCCATCAACTTTAAAAGGTTGTGGAAACTGATGACTGAGAATGAATGTCACTCCTATCAACAAGAGCAAGAAGGAGGACCTAGGACCTACACACTGGTCAGTCTCACCTTAATCTCTGGGAAAGGTGATGGGACAACTATCTTGTAAACAAGTTAAAGACACATGAAGGACAAGAAGGTGATTGGGAGCAGTCAGTAATGAATCATGAAAGGGGAATGACCTTTGACTCACACCATAAACTTCTCAGCACACCTTTTGGTTTCCTTAACCTTCCTATGGTCACATAATTCTAGCCCCATGGCAAAAGCACATCAAGGCTTTCTCCTTTCCTGTACCCTAACTTTAAGCCATATTTCTGGCATGGGCTGGGACTAATACTTTGGCCCACCCTCCATGTTTACTATCATCATCCACTTCCGGGCTGCCCTAACTTTCTTTTGGCTTCCCAATTGCAGCCCTACTCCAACGGCACATCTTGCTTTTCTCTTCTGTTTTACCCTAACCCTTCTTCTTACTCTACTTCCCAGATCAGGTTGGGCCTAAGACCCCCACATATGGCCCACACCACCATCTTTCTCTCAGTATAGATCCCTTGGCTGCCCTAACTTTTCTTTCACTACCTAATTCCAGGCCCATACCAAATGCATGTCTAGGCTCTCTCTTTCACTGAACTGTAACACTAGACCTGGAACTACATTTAACCAATCTAATTACTTTCTACAGCCAAATGTTTTGGTGGAGGACGGAGAGCAGTGGATGTTATCAATCTCAACTTTAATAAGGTTTTTGATACTGTGTCCCTAAACATTGTCAGTCAAGCTACAAAAATGACCAGTAAGGTAGATTGCAAATTGGCTGGACTGTAAGGCTCAGAGTTGTGTTCTCTGACTTGAAGTCCAGTCAGAGGCCAATCAACAGTGATATGTCCCAGGGTCAATACTGAGTCCAATCACAGAATCACAGAATGGTTTGGGTTGGAAGGGACCTTAAAGATCACCTTGACCCACCCCCCCTGCCATGGGCAGGGACACCCTCCACTAGACCAGGTTGCTCAAAGCCTGTCCTTGAAGACATCCAGGGCTGGGGCATCCACATTTTCTCTGGGCAACCTGTTCAAGTTGTCTATAGAGAGACCTTGACAGACTGGAGAGGT
>NW_010268953.1:0-7421 GCF_000690775.1 Eurypyga helias
AGGATGTCATGCGGGACAGTATCTATTTAATCACAAGGAACACAACTCTGAGTCCTGAGAAGGTCAGAACACCAGCTACCTTTGTGCACCCAGCTCTAGTCCAAGATACTCTGCAGAGAACAATGAGCCTGGAACCAGACAAATCTGCTCTAACTGCTCTTTGTGCTATGTTTGTTGAGAAAATTAAGAAAAAATAAAGCAATTTGAAATTACTGTGAAGTAACAGAAAAACAACAGCAGCAAAGTGCATCAGTGTAGTATAGTGTGGTTATCTTCATAATAAATTTTCCGCCACTTCATATGCACGTATATGCAAACACAAATGTAATTCCAATATCACAGCATTATTTAACTAGTGTATATGTGGGTGTTTTTCTAGTATCAACATCTGTATGTCTGGGTGAATTACAAGGATATGCTAGTGAAAAACAGAAGACTACTGAGTCTGATTTTGCCTGTTTTGGATGTGCTGTAAACCCAGCAATTCCTATTGGCATCAAGAGGAGTTGCAGTAATAAATTTTTGGAAAATCAGGTTACTTGGGAATAAAATTTTCCAAAACCCCTGAACAAGTTTATAGGAGAAGTAAAATCTTTGTGAACCCAACTGACATTTTGAAAAAATCAAGGAAGCTTTCAGGTTTGTGAGCATTTCCTAACATCTCATCCTCATAAGAGATATTAACTCTTCCTGTAAACGTTGCTTCTTGCTCTGAGACAATCATGACCTCAACGAAAGTGTTATAAAATTGACTTAGAGAATGTAAACATTTTATTCTTATGGTCCTAAAACTAGGCTCTATTTTTTTATTGACTTGACCAAGTATTTTCTTGCTTAAGACATTCCTGATTTATAGTGATTGTGTATTGGGATTAAGCTGGTTTTAAGGCTGTGTTGCTCTTCTAGTTCTTCCTATTTTCTTTTCTTTTTGTACTGCTCTTTGTCCTGAAAACCATTGTATTTCAATGTTTTTTTTCCATTTTGTGGACATAACTAAATCTGCTACTGATAAAATCTGTGAGACCTACATCACTGATGTCTGAAGAAGTGTGACAAAGCCATATTGTTTGGATAAAATATATCACACAAAGATTCTTTTTGTGATTTTAAATGATAGTTCATGCATAATTTTCTTTTATAATTTAGCTTGGCTCCTCGCTGGTACAACTCATTTGCACTCTTCTAGTTCTTAAATAAGGAGTAAACACCATAGTGTATCACACATTCTTCACATGAGGCCATTCATTAATAAAGGAAGTGTTTAGCTCCAGTAATATTGCAAAAAATAAATGTTTGGCCTTTATTGAATAAATGACAGACAGAATTTTTTGTATTTAAGGGTTAAGATTAGCTCTGGTGGTCTGACACAGTGGTATACATTATATCAGAAACCAAGTATTCTAATGCCCTCTCCCTTTTTGGCCAAGAAGCCTGCATCTGGCCTTAAATGTAGTACTGATTATTTTCATTTTAGTTATAGCCTGCTAATTACACCAAGTAATACTCATACATTGTTGGAGGAAGTTTAGTTAGCAGTAGTAAACCTTAACCTTTTGAAACTCAGACTTCAACAAGACCAGATTGTAACATTTTTGCAGTTGTAATAGATGCATTTTTGTGTTGTTCAAAAGTAGACTTTTTAATTACATTATCTGGTTCCTTAGATTAAAAAAAAAATCATATTTAAGGCAGAAGAGACTTGATGGTATAATTTCACTTCACCTTCCAACAGCAAAGACCCAAACCAAGCAGTTTGCAAAGAAGAAATTTAGATAATATTTTGTTCTTGAAGATTAAAAAAAAAAAAAAAGGAGGGAGGTGGATAGGGAGGGAAGAGGCAAAGAGTGTGGGAGCACCTTACTCTTCTAATAGTGCAATATTTCATGGAATGATTGCTGAAACAGTCTTTGCGCTAACTTTTAATCTAGAATGAAAATTATTTGATGGGTTTACCTAGCAATTAGCAAGATCCATAATCAAGGCAACTGATTCTTTTCTACTGGGGAATCTAAGAAGCAGAGCACATCTGTCAACCGCACAGAGTCAAGTAATGTGCAACTGGCTTACTTTGTCATCCCAAAGCTACTAGGGCCTGATAAGAAAAAAAAAAAAGAAAGCTATTGTAGTGTTAATAGCTAAGCTCATGTAAAAATAAAGTAGTATTTTTCCTGCAGGAGTAGTAACTGTGTAGTGCTATTAAATTTGGTGGCCTTCAATGTCGTTAACAATGAACACAATCAGATATGTTGAGCTGTGCCTGGCATAGACAAGCAGCATGTGGTACTCCAACACAGGCTCAAAATGAATTTGTGTTTCAAATTTGTGTAATTTACCATTTGTGAATTATTTTTAGCTTTTTCTGGTGTTCTTGAAGCAGAAAACTGTGTTGGCATCTTGAACATTTTTGGGTTGTTTATGGCTTGGCTTGTTGCTGATGGTTAGCAGAAGAGACACTTTCAGGTTCTGTTTGAGGAACCTCAGGCCTTTCTCTTAGGCAGTTCAGCCTAATGGAATTAAGTCTGACATGTTTCAACTCTATTTCTTTATAAAATAAACATAAAACAATGGTTTAGTTTTCTGATAAAGCTCTTGAACCATGTGAGGCTCAAACTTTCCCTGTTTCTTTACACATCTGTAAATAAAGACCATAAAAGAAGAGTACAACAGGATAAATCAACACGAATTTGAAATTCACTGCAGCATATTAAATGGCGTGGTCTCACTGAAAGAAAGGGCAACCCCGCGGCTTCTTGCAGTTTGAAGCTAATTGTTTTCGTCAGGATGGGAACGTCTGGAAGTCCAATGCAGTGTCCCACCAGCAAGGCTTCAGTAACTGAGCCGGCTTGCGGAGAATGAGCCCACTTTGTAGCGACACAGCGGGCTCAGACACCACCTATTCTGCTCTCCAAACTGTCATGCATAACAACTTCATTGTGCTAAATTGAACTTGAAAGCAACCAAAGGCTATGAGAAGGAGAGGCTATGAGAAAAGCGTGCTGTCAGCGCTGGCAAAGGCTGACCTGGAAAGTAGGCTCAGAGACAGGAGAATAAAAGACCAGGGCCCATGAACACAGCATATTGTTTCATTTTAAAGTATGATTCCCATACCAGCAAAAGTAGCAAATGTGATGTAAATTTATTTAAATAGATTCTACCGCTTAAAAGTTTGCCAGCCGCTCTTATCCAACTTGCCCAGCTCTCTGATTCGTTACTTACAGTGGGAATATAATGACATATAGTCATCATTGTAACAGCTTCTTTGCAGGGACACAATGATGATTAATAGCCAGCAGCAAATTTTCACATGGGCTCCGAAGCACTATAGCGTTAAGCAGCCAAACACTCCCAAATCCCCCTTTTCTGTTCCACTGAAAAGTCTTCTCCTTGTAACTTGCAGATATGAACAAAGCCTATCTTAATTCCAATCAGCTTTTCCTCATTCAAAGAAACTTTCTCCTTTTCATAATTGATTCATGTGCATTTTTTTTTCAGTCTTTCACTGAGCCTGAGACTTTTTTTTGCTGGGTGAGGGAGGAAATTTCAGTAATAACTTGTTTTGCTTTGTTTGTCTTTCCAAAATATATTTCAAGACATTTGTTAACTAGTTGAGCTAAAGCACTTTAAAAAGGCATACAAAACTGAAAAAGAAGCCCTAACTTTCTCTGCACTGAAAGATTATTAACCACACACACTAAGGGATGAGCTCAGCGAAACAGCTCTGGTAACGTAAGTCAAAGACTGGAGAGCAACAACAATAAGCTGCTTCTATTTATTGTATCCATTCCCATGAGAAACTTACAGCTGAAACTGGACTGGATTCATTTTTCCTTGTAGAGTTTTTTCAAAGATAATGTAACTTTGAATAGAAATACCACAAATATTTAGAAATAATTAGAAATATTTTATTTTTATTTTAATGTTTATTCACTGATGTGAATGTTGGTATTCCACAAATGTCCTTTCCACACTGATAGAGAAAAAAATAGTTTCAGAACAGATTCAGTCTTCCTTTCATCAGTTTCAGTATGGTATAACCACATTTTGAGAGAATAACACCTGATTTGCACCAGAATGAACATAGGGCAAATCAGCAGGATACACTTGCTATTTGGGAAAACACTTTCAAAGAGAAGGAAAAATTTCAAAGCACTGTTAGAAAGGTAAAATTTACAAAGGATGTCAGTCTGGTTTGCTTCCCCTATCGAGGAAATCAGCTATAGCTCCACGTATGCATCACATAGGCTGTTAATGTTTGACTGGTAGACTTTGCACATTATTGGTGTTCCTCTCAGGGACTGCTGTACATCAGATGTGATCTGCCCAATCCAGGAAAGTACTTCCTTGGCATTTGCATATTAGATCTAATGTAGACAAAAATGGATTTTTAAATTAGCATGGTACCTAGGAATAAATACTGTTTGCTGAAATCACGTCCTACCGTATGTGAAATGAGGAAGTAAATACATTCATCATCAATCTTACTTTTCATTAAGATAATACTATGGTCAAGTTGCTCATAAATGCGGTGAGTTTATTTTCTAGAAGAAGTTAAAATATTTATTCATCTTAATTTTGCTCTCAACATATTCTTTCGAAAGGAAGTATCTGTGAACATATTCAACTGTTTTTCATTTGTGGAAAATTTTTGTTTGGTTTATTTCAGGCATGAAAGCTTCTAGTGATACAAGCATCATGGCAGACTGGGTTTACGATTTTCACTGAAAATTTCTTAAGATTACTTAGGAAGTACCATTGCATATCAAAATCTTTCAAGAGGTGAAATTTCTACTCAAATTCTTTCTGTTGCAGCACTTTGCAAGCAGGTTTGCTCCTTTTGTATGTTTCAGAGGTTTTTACCCTGGTGTAGTTTAGCAGAATTACATACGGTTTAATACACATGACCCAAGACTTGATTCAGGCTCATAGGATTTTTGTAAAGTGTTATTAATGTTCAGTGAGGTAAAGGTCATGTTATGAAGTTGGGATTCTTTTGCTGTATCAGTGTGTGAGCTATCTTACTCTTAACCGAAAGATATACTGAATTAAAGAAAGTCTAGCATTCCTTTCTGCAAGCAACTTCACATTTCACATTTATTTGTAATTGTTTGACATTTAATTGAAAGAGTTAAAAAGAATGTAAATTGTAATACATATGACAGTGTTAGAATAATGCTTGCACTACAGTTATTTAAGAAGGACTATCATTGAAAATTTTCCTGGAGAAGTGGAAATCTAAACCTACATATGGATGAGGGTGATATGATCACCATTTTATGGACCCCAGGTTCCTTGGATGGAGTCACAAATCTACCCAGTGTCCCTGTGCGTGGTGTTTTGTCTTTGGAACACTGAATTTACTGCAAAAATATGTCAAGTCTTGTGTAGCCAGTGAACTCCCTGTTGACTGTGCATCTGACAACCCTTATGCGTATTGCTTATTTCAGCAAATATGTAGAACACATATGCACTCCCGGTAGCCTCAGAAAGTGGCACACAAATAACTGTCATGAGGGGCTAAAATCTCAGATGACGTACCCTTTTCAGGATGTGTCAGCATGGGCACATTCAACATGTCAACATGTTCATGCATCCTAATGTACCTTTTGGAGGACAGCAGAATCCCAGCACAGCTAGGCTTTTACAGCAAGCAGGCTGGCGAAAGTGCATTTGTTCCACTTTTTGGTGCTATGTATGTACTGGTTTCATGGAGCCGAGCTTTATGTAACTACGGCGTTAGATGGGAAAACTCCTTTCACCAGCAGTCTCTAGTGCTTTGTGGGGATAGGTCATGTTACATAATTTGCTGAAAATATTAGATGGATTTGACCCAAGGTCATGGCCAAATATTCTTGATCCTTACAGAAGTCTAGCTCTGAATCTCAGTCTTATATCTCCAGCGTACCTTACCCTCTATCTTCTGCTACATTGTGAGCCACAGACTTTAGCTAACCCTCCCTTCAAAGAATGTTAATTCCCGTAGTGATGCGATAAGAAAAGCTAAGGACTCCTTAGAACTAAACCTGGCAAGGGAGGTCAAGAACAACAAGAAAGGATTTTTCAAGTATATTGGAGGAAGAAAGACCGGAGAAAATGTGGGCCCACTGCTGAATTAAGTGGGTGCCCTGGTGACTGAGGATATGGAAAACTGAAGTTACTGAATACCACCTTTGCCTTGGTCTTTACTGATAAGACCAGCCCTCAGGAGTCTGAGAGATTGAAAATCATAGATGGAGTCATGAGAAAGGAAGGTTTTGCCTCAGTTGAAGAGGATTTGTTAGAAATCATTTAAGCAAACTGAACATTCATGAATTCATGGGTCCTGACAGGATGCACCCATGGGTACTGAGGGAGCTGGCAGAAGTCATTGCTAGGCGACTCTCCATAATCTTTGAAAAGTCCTGGAGAAGAGGAGAAGTGCCTGAGTACTGGAGGAAAGCCAATGTTACTCCGATCTTCAAAAAAGGCACGAAGGAGGACCTGGGTAACTATAGGCCGGTCAGCCTCACCTCCACCCCTGGAAAGATGAAGCAACAACATGTTCTTGGTGCCATCTCAAAGCAAGTTGAGGAAAGGAAGCTTATCACGAGCAGTCAGCATGGATTCAACAAGGGGAAGTCATGCTTGACCGATCTGATAGCTTTTTGTGATGGCATCACTAGATGGATAGACAGGGGGAAGGCAGTGGATGTGGTCTACCTTGACTTCAGCAAGGCTTTTGACACGTTCTCCCATGGCATCCTCATAGCCGAGTTTAGGAAGTGCAGACTGGACCACTGGGAGGTGAGGTGGATTGGGAACTGGCTGGGTCTGTTTAGCTTGGAGGAGGCTGAGGGGGGATCTTGTCAATGCTTATCAATATCTAAAGGGTGGCATCAGGAAGATGGAGCCAGGCTCTTTGCAGTGGTGTCCAGTGACAGGACTAGGGGCAATGGCCCTAAACTGGAAAACAGAAGGTTCAACCTGAACATGAGGAAACATTTCACTGTGAGGATGACGGAGCACTGGAACAGGCTGCCCAGAGAGGGTGTGGAGTCTCCTCTGGAGACTTTCCAAAGGCACCTGGACTTGTTCCTGTGTGATCTACTCTAGGTGATCCTGCTCTGGCAGGGGAGGAGGGGTGGAATAGATGATCTCTAGTGGTCCCTTCCAACCCCTACCACTTTGTGAATCTGTGAATCATTCCTGAGATATTTTGATATGCACCAAATCTTTCCATGGTTTCCCCTGCACAACCATATTCATAACCAAACAACACATACCCGACCAGTACACCAGCTGGAGGTTTGCAGGTGAAATCTAGAAAATTATTGAAGTACATATACTTGCTTTCAGTGGAAAAAAAATGTCTAATTTTGACCTCTTTACCCATGCAAAGTGGTAATTTAAAAATTCAGTGGAAAAGCTGCTGATTTAATTAACCA
>NW_010268953.1:7487-16046 GCF_000690775.1 Eurypyga helias
TTTTGGGAAAAAATTATTATTTTGTTTCTTTTCCACTCTCCTTTGCACTTAATATATTCCTTCCCTCTTTCTACCTTTAGCCTCATTAATTTTTTTCTTCTACCTCTTCTTCTCCCCCAGAACCTGTTCTCTCACATGATCCTTGTCTTTCCTCCACATTTTTTTTTTCCCCTTGGAATCTATAAAAACTTCATTCCTGTTCCCTGTGCATCCACCTGGACTCCTGCATTGCCTTTTTCCACACCCTGTGGAATTTCTTTTCTGCTGGTTTTCAGGCCATCAGAGGTCCATATCTCAGTCCCTCTTTGCTCTGCCATAGCCTTCCAGTTCGTTGCCACCTTCTGAGTTTGGTGACAGCATATGGGCTTGTGTGCTCTCAATTTCCAGTTGCTTTTGGTCACTTTTTTAAGGTCACAGTATTATGTAGCAGTACCACACTCTCTGTGCATTAAAGATCTCAGACCTGATGTGCCTATTAAAGTTGTCTAATTCTCCCTGTAAGGGCTCACATTTATAAGGAAGAAGGGTCTCTCTATAATCCTTCAGCTCTTCCTGTCTGAAATTAGATTTTCTCATTCCAGATCTACACAGATACACATTTACAAATTATTCTGGTTTATTATCCAGTTCCAGATCACTTATTTCCTTTGTGGGATGTCAACCTTATGATAAACCTAGATTAAATATCTGGATTAAAATTGTGCCAAAGCTGGTGAATGAATATATTTAATTGTGTTGGGAAAATTTGTTTGCATTACATTTTGTGCTTAGCTTCAGCTGCAGCAGCCTCTGTTGAACAAAGAAGCCCAAAAGCTGTGAAGAAAACCTATTTCATTCAAAGTCTACCCAAGTATCCAGAGAACAGATTTTTACTTCTAAATCTCTTCTCTCAAAGTCATGAAAGAGAAAAAAAAAGTCTTGTGGAAGGTTACCTTGGAATAAGCCCCCATCTGCCATTTTCTGATTTTTATTTTTGCCCTGGATTCTGCATATTCTTTAGGTCATTAACAAGACAATAAATCGTAAGTATCGTCAATATCATAGACACAGATATCGCATGACATCATGTTTCTTGAATTATTCTTTTGGTCCCTTGCTGACAATTTCTCTTAATTGCTCTGGAGGCAGACAGTGCTTTCTGCCTAGAATTTGATTATTCCTGTTTTCTCTCACTCTCGCCTTTAACCTTTTACTTTCCGACTCTCATGGATCACCAGCCTTTGTATGCTTAGCCAATAAAGGACCTTCTCAGTAAGGAATCTCCTCCCAAGCATGATACATCTTATTCTTTCAAACTCTTAAAGCAAACAGTCCTCTGCAAAGAAAAGGAGCACTTTGTACCCTTTAGGAAATAAGGAATCCAATGTGTCATCCATTATAGGCAGAGTCAACACAAGTTGCCTCTTGCCTGAGCATCATGCAAAACAAAGCTCAGTAAAAAATGTGGGAGGATGATGTGAGTAAACAGTGAAGGGAGCTATTGTGGCAGGAAACCTGCGTGCATTGTGATGGTGGAGGAGAAAAGACTCAGCAAAGGCATGGAGAAGCTATGGATTGTCACAGCTGATTATACGAAAGAATATAAAACAGATGACTACTGGAGATACGGAAAAGAATCAGTGGAATTAGCATACAAAGGTGTGTTTCTTTCATCAACTCACAGGATACAATTCATTCTCATTTTCACATTGTGAAAGGATTTAAAAAAGTGTCAAGAGGGGTACTGGAAAATTGGCCATTGTCCAATCTGGGACCAACAAGATGATCAGAGTGCTGGGTAACTTGATGTATGGAGAAAGGTTGAAGGAATTGGGTTTCTTCATCCTGGGGACAATAAGGCTCAGGGAATCAAAGTAATCTTGTATCTAAAAGGTTGTTACGGAGTAGAAGCTTCCTCGCTTCACCACTATACATGGTGACAGAGCAAAGGCAAGGGGCACAAGGTGTTTCAAGGGAAATGCTGTCTGGATAGAAGAAAAACTTTACTAAAAGCACTCAAATACTAGAACAGTTTTCTTAGGGAAGTGGTAGAGTCTACCTCGCTGGAAATACTCAGGTCTGGGCTTGATGAGGAGCTGGATAACCTAATTCAAAGCTGAGTAGGTTAGACCAGACAAACTCTAGAATTCCTTTCCTACCTAAATTTCTCTGTCATTCAGTGAGTCATACTAGAACTGAGTTTAGCATAGCACTAAAATCCTAGAATAAAGCTAATTTTAAAGGATATGTTAAAAATCAGCATACATTAGAATACCAAAATAAAAACATATGTTTTCAAATTACAGTCATTTAACATGGGTAAGTTGTTTGTCAGGTCTAAAGAAACTGAGAATTCCAGGCCAATGTGCTCAATTCTTCAGCCACCCATTCTCACCCTACATGTCCCTGCCTTGTAGGTAGCTCTGCTGACTTATCTGTCTCAGCTGTCTATCTGTCAAGCAAGAATAAAATACTGTGAGCTTCAGTTAATGTAAAGAAGTGACTTTGATGAAAATGTTTATTGCAAAAGTAATAAGGCAATATCATTTTGTAAAAACAGAATTTTAATTGTTTTAATTGTATTCCACTGTGACTGTTGTCACTACACATCTTTTACTGTATCTCACCTTTGTTTTTAACTGCTTACACCCCCTTTATTTGTATATCAAGTCCCTCAATCTTTTCTCTGCTAGTTTTAATCATCAAATCAGGTAGCACTTCCATTTTACTGCCTCTCATTTCCTATTTCTTATCTTATCATTTGCCCTAAAAGAAGTCATCGGTTCTCACATCTTACTACAGGGATGTGCTTTCAACCTCATCTCTACTTGGAACTGATTCTTCCCTATGATCTTTCATGCCAAATCCCTTCTCTCTGCTGACCTCCAACTTTAGCCTGTGCACCTTCCAAGACTTACAAGTTGGCAGTGTCTCTCATTTCTGCACTGTTCTGCTCTTTACTTCTGACAGTGTTACTTCTACTGGGATAATTGTCGCAGCTACATATTTTTTTGTAATGTAAACTCCTGATCTTTCTTTTCATCATTAGTATTTGCTTCTTGTATGACCGCAAACACTACTTCAACTTCCATCTCTGAAGTCTCATGTTCTTAGGATCTTTTGCCATGGGAATAAAAAGACCAGGTACCAAGTGATTTCCCACATTTGCGTATGTTTTCAAATGCTATAATTGTTATATTTGCGAAATAACAGTTCTTCTATTCCCTGTTCAGCTGTTTATTTTACAGACTACAGACTTTTCTGCAGCTTCATGTCTCTCTCTTCTTGCCTCCATTAGAGGACTTAGCAAGTCCTTCTTTCCCCTTCCTTTTCTGTCATGCCCAGTCATGTTCTTCCCTATTTCTTTCCTCTCATCTCCTTTCCTAGCACCTTTGCCCTATTAAAACCTGGTGGTTTTGTGCCCTTATCTTACTTTCATCTTCAGGCACATGATGTGCTCTTGATGGAGAGAAGGCTGGGCAGCAGTCACTACAGAAGGTGAACAGCATTTCAGGAAGATTGACGGAGCTGTTAATGGCTATTTCTCATGCTCCTCTCCTGGACAGGATTCTCACTTTGGAACAGAAGCACTTCAACGTCTGATCACCTTAACTCTCTCTGGGATGAACTCTGTTGTCAGGCTGGCTGTTTACTCAAGAAAAATTGAAGGAGAATACAAGAAATACTTAAAAGACACCCAAATGCTAATGGCCTGTCTCTCCCTTTCCTTGAGCAATGTTCATGTCTCAAACAAGTTTTCCTACTTGATTGAGTAGAACTGGTTTACCACCATCACAGAGACTCTTTCAAGGCCACGTTTTTGAATGGCACTTCCTATTTCAGCTTTTCTTCAAGCAAAGAAGTTGGGTCTGATCTCCACACTGGCAACAAATGCAAATTTAGAATCAGAGGTAGACAACCCTGGCACACGGTCGGTTACAAACTGTCTGGGGGCTCAAATGGCTTTTGATATAACTTAGATCCCCTGAAGATGACCTCAGTGACATCTATGTGTCCCAGGGGAACCACTGTACTTGGTAAAGATCATGGCAATAATGACGTATTTTGCCCTGCCTTACCTGCCTGGTCATAACCCCTCCCTAGCCAACCACTCCTACTCATAAGAAATAGCAAATGGTAGAACACAAAATCACTGTATCTAGACTTGTGGGACATGCCTCTTAATAAGATTAATATTTTTTCTCAGTTATGAGCACATTGCCATAAATACAAGTATAAGAACATGACTTCATTCTTTCAGGATCCCAACAGAACAAAGGTGCACACACAACTCAGGTTTTCCACAGGAATCTCAGTTTTTCAACATCGCACACCAATCCTGTGCTGAGGACAGAAAACACTTCTGTCAGAAAGGCATATATTCAGTACAGGAATCAGCTGGGCTTCTTCATTCAAGGATGAGGAGAAGGAATGAAAGACACTGGCTGACCAGGCATCTTTCTTTTTGAGAAAGGAAGAAGGAATTGTGAAAAGTGAGGAAAGCAGAGGTGGAAAAACTGTTATATTTATATATCTTGCTGGGAAAACAACATCATGTCAGAGGCCATGTTGGACAGGAGCAGCTCTTGACTCACAAGTCTTCAGTGATCCATGAAATATCACGAGGAATGGCACTGGAAAAGTGATTAAAGAGACACGGGTCACATAAAAATTAAAACAAATAAATGTGCTACTGAAGAAAATAAGGAGTACTCTAGATCTCTGTACAGCAGAGGCCCACCAGGCACATGGATAAAGATGGCTTTGCCTCAAGGAGGAATTTGATTTGGGGATTGGAGATGCATGAAGACTTATTTTTCTACATTTACGTAGTTTTTGTTTACTTAGAACTGACAGCATGCTTATTGACCTACAATGCATGAAAAATAATCCCTTCTGTTAACTGGTATCAATAACAATAAAATCATAGCATGCTGACATGGAAAATGGCACAAAAGTGGAAATAAATATGGCATGAGGGAAGGTGATTATTTTTGTCTTCTCTTGTGGAAATTGCAGTGTAAGTGCCTTTTTAAATGGACTAAAATAAAAAGCGTGGAGGGGGTTCAGTTATATTAGAAAATTCAGATGAACTGCAACTTCTCCTTTTTTTCTGAGAGGCTGAGGTGAGCTTCTTTTTGAGCCAGGCTGGCTCAAACAGTGAGGGAAAGAAGAAAACTGCTGTAAAACCACCACCATGTGTCTGACCTCTACCATTTGTCTCAATGATCTAGGTATGAACTTGAAATACACAGAATGGCATAATAGAGAGATAAAGCAAACCTGCTGGAAAACAGACAGAGCAAAAAACTTTTCAGTATCACAAACAAAACTTCCACAAATCTGTTAAGTACTCTTTCATGGATACTTTCAAGACATGCAGCTGTCTAAATTGGGATGGGATTGGGCAAAAGATTCTGGAAATGCAACATTCTCTGTAAAATTTCTGTGTTTATTTTGTGTGTATTTTATACTTTTAAACTGAAAAATAAATATGTAAATCATGCCTGAGACACCTTAGCTTCTTGGTGTGAAAAACCTGTGCTCTGATGAAGAGGTTTTAGTTGCTTGTTTTTCGGCAGCTCCAGGAAACAAATTCTGTGAAACACAAGGAATAGTATAAAAATGGAGCATCACTGTCAAGCTATCAAAAAGGAATCAAACTTTCAATATTTAGGTAATAATACTGTAATCTACAAAGGTGCTATAATGTATTATGTCCAAGACATTATGTTATAAATCTACTATTTTTTCTGAACAAAGAATCTTTGAAGAGACAACCTTTCATCAGAAGTCTTGGTAAACTTACACCATTGAACTTAATAAAACTGGACCTGATGCTGCTCTTAAGTCTTATAAAATTGCCTACATTTTGACATTTCCTGTATTGGTTCATGTTTCCCCACGGAAATATACTAAAACCAAAACCATAAAAATCTTGAAACCCTTTTCATGCTTTTGATAAGATACTTTCTTAAAATAATTTTTAACTTGCAATAAGTCTTAAAGGCATGTAGAACAGAGTATTTTTAACTTTTCTTCTTTCACCATCCTCCAAACAGCTGTTAAAAGAAAAAGAAAGCAATTGAAGTATCACCTACATGGTAGACAATTTGATTTGTTGTTTTGCTGCAAGGTAATCTATACATGTCAGGGCATACACTGAGGTCTCTGTACCTGTCATAAAGGAATTGCTTCAAGGTGAAGTTTTTAGTTGCAAAATTTAAAGTTTCATTTCCTTTTTGATGGAATATTAAACTATTTTTTTAAAAAGTCAACTTAATTTGATATGAATTGCAGTTTTGTTTCTTGATTTCTCTCATGTAAAATGTTAAACTACAATTTTCCTTTCTATTCAAAACAGCTTTTCATTGAAGTTCATGTGAATAGACTAATCTTAGCAATTCTTATAATCTTATAAATTCTATAAGTTTTTTTTTGCTTGTCATATTTTACATTAATTGAAAAAGTATTTAGTTTAAAGGTGTTATGAGTGATCATGCACACAGCAAAGCAACTTATATTCTAATATTTTTGGTCAGAAAGCATGTTCAGATGATTAAGACTGGATCCAATTCTCCGTTTAACTGAAAAAGTAATTATATTATGTCACAAATAAAAGTGTTTAACAGAGGAAATTTATCTTTATCTAGTTAAAAATTTCCTCAGGAGGATAACATTGTTATTTATATTAAACATATTTCTTTTTGTTGTTGCTTCCTCTCTTTCTCCTCAGTTTCTCTCCTGCTCTTTATTTTTCCAAATGTTTACTGTTCTTTAGATTTTTTTTTTTTTAATAAAAGGAAGGGGAAGAAGGTGATTAGACCATGTCTGTGCTGAGAACTAGCTTCAATACTCTTTATTGTTAAGAATGTAACCAGACGCTTAACTAAAATATTTGATCCTCTCTGTTTCAGTCAAAAGCTCCTTTTTAAATGATAGATAAAGCAAGGTCAGAGGAAAGGCATTCCCTTGCTTTTTGAACTGAGGAAGCAATTTGGGTGCATGTTTTGGAGATATGTAACTCCCCACATAGGAATACAGCTAAACCTGGAGCTAGTTTCAGGTTTAACATCTTTCATTGAAAGCTGGACCTTCTGAAATCCAATGCAAGGCAGAACTCACAAATGGGGATTTTGTTTTGTGCGGGTGTAATTGCACTAGTCGGCTCAGTCCTAAAGCATTATATACCCCCTTACCCTTCTTTACTTTGTGCATTATTGCTATAGTCAACCAGCAGAATTTTATGAAGTATAAACTTTGTTTACATAGGTTTACGTGCACACAGATTGGGTTTATGGAACTTTGTGTTAATTATATCAACCAAGATGGAATTAGATAAATCTTTATTTGTTTTATTATAGCAGGAAATCTGAAGGTAAATGACACTAATGGTGTAGCAACAACTTAGTTTACATGCTGCTCTAGAGGCACCATGGGTAATTTGTTTGTGTGCTTTTATGCCTGTAATCTCTGTTACACAATGTTATAAACATGGTGAATCACAGAATCATAGAATGGTTTGGGTTGGAAGGGACCTTAAAGACCATCTAGTTCCAACCCCCCTGCCATGGGCAGGGACACCTTCCACTAGACCAGGTTGCTCAAAGCCTCATCCAGCCTGACCTTGAACACTTCCAGGGATGGGGCATCCACAGCTTCTCTGGGCAACCTGTTCCAGGGCCTCACCACCCTCTCCAGGAAGAACTTATTCCTGATATCCAATCTAAACCTCCCCACTTTCAATTTAAACCCATTACCCCTGGTCCTGTCACTACAGGCCCTTGTAAAAAGTCCCCCCCAGCTTCCTTGTAGCCCCTTCAGGTACTGGAAGGTGCAATAAGGTCTCCCCAGAGCCTTCTCTTCTCCAGGCTGAACAAGCCCAACTCTCTCAGCCTGTCCCCATAGCAGAGGGGCTCCAGCCCTCTGAGCATCTTTGTGGTCTCCTCTGGACTCGCTCTAACTGGTCTATATCTTTCTGATGTTGGGGGTTCCACATCTGGATGCAGTTAAGAATTTTCTCTTCCACATTGTTTTCAAGCAAAATAAGATCAGTTATTTTTCTAATTGTTCCCCCTGCTACTGAAAAAATTTCAAAGTACACATGCTAGTTTGTATGTGTCTTACATGCTTTAACTATGTTAGGCAGTTTTATGTGATATGCTCATATGTTATTATTCTGCCTCCTCTTTGACCTGCCTGAAACCATTTGGCTGTGATCGAAATCCCACCAAAATCAATGAAAGTATTGCCACTAATTTTATTATGGCTTAGATCTGATCTGTAGTGAATGTCTAGAGCATCACAAGAACAACGTCTTCCTTCATGAACTGTACACTTGTCTGTTTTATTGTTTTGGGGATTTTTTTTTTTTACTTGGCAGCCTAAAGTCTTTGCTGTTCTGCTTGCACGAGCGTCACAGATCATGCAGGAGGGCAGCAGAATGAGGACTCAAACTCCTTTGAGCCACACGCTGTCAATCTCAACTTTCAGATAAAATTCACCATCAGCACTGGAAAAGAAATACACATAAAAGCACTTATTCTTATGCAATAACCAACCACAATATTGCCTGAGGGA
>NW_010268953.1:16077-37905 GCF_000690775.1 Eurypyga helias
TGTTGCTTCTGGACATGAAAACCTGAAGAATTTTTGTTTGCCTACCCAAGCTTGTCTGGACACTGCTGCTCTGAAGTGTCCCAGAGTCTCCTGAAGATCTCTGAGGACAACATGGATGTGGTCAGCCAGCTCTAACTACCAGAGAAATAGGGCATGAGGCTGCTGAAACAGCAAATGGCAGCTATCCCTGCCTGCTTTTCTTGTGTTCATGTCCTGGAAAGCCAGAATGCCCACCACTTCTGGTCCTTGAGGACCATCAGTACTGGGGTTGAGGAGAAAAATATAACAGTCCTTACTTTCTCTGAAGAACAATCTCAGCTCTTCAGGGCTCCCTGATGAGCTATGACATGACCATGACACTTTCTGATCTGGCGCTGTCACTAGGTGATGCAGTTCAATTTTGCTCACATGACTGAGAAACCTGGACTTAATTTTGTGTGTGGAAGAGGGTGGTCATGGAGACAGGTGACGGTTGCTCCTGTCTAGTTGTCTTCACCTACAGCACTACCACAGCCAGCCTCTTGCATGCCTGAGGGTCAGGCTGGGCCACCAGCAAGAGGACGTTTTGTCTTATGGGTCTTTGAGTTTAATTCTTAAGGAAAAGTCAGTATCATCCTGTCCACGGAGACTATAAAAGTACCTCTGCCTTCTAATGTTTTATCTATAGCATTTTGTCTATAAACGTGCTTTAGAACAAGTAAATCTAGTTAGAAATTCTGGGGTTTTCCCCCTCCTTTGTCCTTACCCTTATCTTTCAAGGGTTCCTGAAGGAATTAGGATGAAGATTTCAGACTGGTATTTTTGGTTGGTTGTTGATATTTTTCCCCCAGGAGGTGGGAGGTGCCTCAAACCATAGACTTTTAGAACTGGGTTATCTTTTGCCACCAACTGAGGAAGTTTTTCTTAAAAATCTACAGCAGAATCTGAAAATCCTCTTGTAGTCTCTGGGAAACGGTGGAAAGAGAAAATATGTCAACTAGTAGATATCTTCAAAACCAGGATCCCTCTGAATCTCCTGAGATCAGCTCTTTTTTTTTAAGATTATTTTAGAATAGAAAATGTAATTTAATTTATTTACTCTCTAAACTTTAAATCATTTGATTAATAGATTAGATTAGGTCACATAATTAGGCCATAAAGACTAGAAAATCTCAGAGTTTAAAAATTGACACAAGGCTGTCTTTTCTGGTTATTCCCAAATTTCCTCTTTTCACATAAATATTTGGTTTCCAGGAATGCACTTTTTTTCCATCGTCCCTAAAATATTGTTCAACTCCAGGCAAATCATGGAAGCGAGCCACATTACCACATCACAGACTAGGCTGTTAAGTCAAAATATGTATGAATATGACCAACATGGATGGATTACACATGCTAGTTTTTGGTTAAAACACACATCAAGTGTTGCATAGAGATCACCTTGTGCTCCCTGGCCACGTACAGACCAGGGAATAACTCCTACTCCCACGGGATAATTGCACTTACAGTTGTGTCAGGTTACTGGGGGCTGTTGATACCAGTTTGCCACGCTGAAGAGAACAATAAAGCCCATTTAGCTCCAGATGCAGTCCAGAAGTTTTGGGGAATGCATGTCATCTCCATCCCTAGCACGTCCACATCTCTCGTTTCACTTCAGGAAGCAGATTTCCCATTCGCAATGAACTCACGCAGCAAAGTAATATCACTACATAGGGAAGGAGAGAAATCTCTGAAATACCATCCAGTGAGATGGTAGGTATTTTGGCCAGAGAATAGGGACAGAAGTGGAGTATGAAACATAGAAAATTTGAAATAATTATGGATTGTCTTGGAAGGAAATAATCATCTCTTTTCCCCCACAAAAATATAAAATGTGTTTTTGACCCTTTTGTCTGATACCATCTAAAAGGAGTAGCGATTCCCTACAAATGCCGGGGATGAGCAGGGTTTTCCTGAAGAAACATTTTTTTCAGGGACAGGTCTTTCGTTAGACTTGTGACGAAAGGCTTATTTGGCCTAAACACACAAAATAGCAGAGATGGCAGGATAACTTGCTATCTTAATTTGATATTCTAAGTACACGAGCTGCTTCAGGAAAGGTGTTCAAAGGCAAATAAAATACAGCTGCAGAGACATTTAGCACACCAAGTCTGACCTGTGCCTCTATGATACAGGTGTATTGTTGGGTAGATTCAGCAGCTCCATTTCTAGATTGTCTGTGGTAGAAAAAAATACAAATTATTTTCAGAAAAACAAAATCTAAATTCCCTATAGGAAAAGTGTGCCCAAGTTTTAAAAGTTGCTGCCAGCAGAAGAAAAGAACCATTCAGTTTTCCCAGATAATCCCTCCTGTCAGTTAATCATGACAATTGGATAACAAGCAGCAGAACTGAGATTTCCACTGAAAAAGAAAATTCGATTTCAGGAGGATTTTTTAAAGAAAAC
This sequence comes from Eurypyga helias, assembly GCF_000690775.1. Taxonomy (NCBI): domain Eukaryota; kingdom Metazoa; phylum Chordata; class Aves; order Eurypygiformes; family Eurypygidae; genus Eurypyga; species Eurypyga helias. The sequence continues at coordinate 18,502 of NW_010268953.1, forward strand.
CATGTAATTTTATAAATACATGAAGAACTAAAATTGTCGTCATTTTCTGACGACACTTTAAATGATGAAGAGCTAAAACTGAAAAGATATACATATTCTATTTGAAAATTCTTAATTCCCTTTTTTGCTATTAGTCATTCTTCTCACTTGTTTCTCCTGTTTCCTTTGTCATAGAGGTGGGCAGGAAAAAAGGGTGAAAGTACTGGGAGGTTTCTCTTCATTTTTCCTCTGTGTATCTGATGTGATTTCCTTGCACTGTGTGTGATAGTTCTCCTTTATCAGTGGCTGAAAACTGAGAACAGTGGGAGCAAGGCATGCCATGGAGTTGTTGCTGGAAAGGATTTTCTCCATCTAACTTTCTGGTGCCTCCACAGCTCCTGCACATTTTGGACTGAACTCCGGACCCGTTACATTATATGCCATTATATATGAACTAAGAAATATGCAATTAACCATAAATAAGACATTATTTTTCCATCCAGAATTTGCAACTGGGCTGTATATTCTATAATGAGAAAAGCATACACACTGTAAATACAGGAAAAATAAGAGCAGATTAAGACAAAGAGAGCAAATTTACATTATTTTCCCATCTTTCCTTCCTTCCCCTTTCTCCACAGCATTCCAGTGTCTGGAAACCATTTGGATCAGAAAATTATGAGTCGATAAACAATGAACTCCACATCATAAATATCTCAATACTCATAGACACAGTGTCACACTCAGCGATTGTATTATATTAAACCATTCATACAACATGTTTTTTTGTAGCTTGCTATACCTTGGCTCTGTTGGTAAGCATCCAGGCTCTCTGCCTGTTGAGACCAAATGAAGCTACTTAGGATGCTTTGGCTTAGATTAGGCTAGAAATGAACCACCACCCTTTGTCCCAGTGTCTTTAACTTGGACAATTGGGCCCATGAAGTTTAGTTCACACTGCAGTTTGCTAAAGAATCCACATACAAGGAATAGAAAAAGAAAAGTCTGTTTTAATGCGCTAATGGTGTATAATCCACCTTTCTGCCTTTTCATTACCACCCATGAACAGGAACAGAGGGATGAATCTCTATTATCTATTAAGCAGAAATAATAACATTCAGATAGGAATGGAATGCAGGAAATACTGAAAACATAAGCTCCAGAAATACAAGACTTGGGGGGGGGGGGGGAAACCAAAAGATTTTGATTTTCTTCTTCAGAAGAAAATCTTTACAATGTAAAATGACATACTGATGTTATGTTGAATATATTTTCTATACTGTAATTGTCACAACTCCACTATAAAAAGAAAGAAGTTCTACAATAACGTTAATGGAATGCTGACTTTGTTGCTTAATTATGGCCTTTTTCATGTCAACAGTATAAATTACACATTGCAGTGTCTGCCTGCTTCCTCCCAGGGTGAAGCCGGCATCTAGATGACATTTAAGTTGGGAATACCATCATTGTTTCTGGTGAAGGGGAGAGTTAGTTGATGATGTGACAGCATAGATGTGTTTGCCAAAAGCTTTTCATACCACAAATAACAAGTATCGAGACGTCTTGTACGAAAATGTTATCTGTGTCAAGTAATTACAGATAAATAAGGACTTTCCTTGAGGATTGACCTGGCAGATATATCTCTTGTTGTACGATGCATCTTGAACGGCCCTATTTTCCATTTATTTGAGGTTGATCTGTAAGTTTTCTTCTAGGACACGTGGCTGCTAAGCAAAAGAAGATAAACTTGGAAATCGTCAAGAGGGAGGCTGGTTTCCCCATGGAAACACAGTAAAGCATCTTATAAGTAATCAGTGAACTAAACTGAGGACATTCAAAAATATAATCCTATTTCACCCATAGTAACTAAAAGAGGAATTTTAACTTTCACACATGAATATGATACATATGAATTTTTCTTAGCTCGTCTCCAATAACAAGACTAATAATTGGTTGAAAAGCAATCTATCACTATTTATAGTAAGAGCAGTTGCCAAGCAGGAGCTGGTAGTCAGCCTCAGCCTTTGCCACGTTCTTCTGTCATTATTCCTGCAGCAGCAGTGCAACTGCAAAAAGAAAATGAAGCTCTCATTATTTTCCTGTGCTGTTCTCTTCCTCTAGGCCATGTCAAGTCTGCAAGATTTTGAGTCCCTCCAAACTGTTCCCTGGGTGACAGCATCACCATGGTCGACTATGGGAGTTGTATACCACAAGCTCTTCCATTGGAGCCAATATCAGAAGACCATTTAAGAGTGAAGAGCCTCTGTGGGGTGTGGTAGGGACATGAGATTGGTCCCAGATTGACCTGAATTGCTGTGGTGGGATAGATCTACCTTTTAAGGTCAGTCTCCTGAGCCCAAATGAGGTCTGAGGCAGGTGGCATGTATCCTGGGTACCATGAAAGCAGGTGGCACAGTAAGAATTCAGTTGTTCCTATAGGTTGTTTCAATGCTCAGACAAAAGCCAAGCAAACAGTCAACGGCCGCAGTTCCCCAACACTATAATCACAGCTCTGGATTTAAGTCTATTTAAAAAAAAAAAAAAAAAGCCCATAACTAAGTTATTTTTCTTCTGGTTTCTGAGCCCTGAGGGTTGAACTCAATTAGAATATTTTGACTAGATTTTTTTTTTTTTTAAACCATGAAGAATTCCTCCCTTCCCACCTCCCCAAAGTGCAACAATTACAAAAAAGTCAGGAGCCAATAATGACTGAGTCACATACACTCAACCCAAGCAGCACACACATGAACACACAATATAGGAAGTCTTAGAGGACTCCAATCTAAGAGGCATTGTGAAAAAAAAGAAAGAGGCAGAGGTTTTATTTTTGATGGATGCTGGAGGAAAGCTTGCATAGGGCATTTGGCTCAGACGTGAATCAACATATCTGCTACCAGAATATCTTGGTTTTGTAGTCAATGGAAAGAGTTAAATGTCTCTGGGGTTGATTTGAACATCTAAATTAAATGCCCGAACTCAAACTGTATGAACACTCCTGAGAAGAAACGGAAGGAAGTGACTGAAGACTGTTTATGTTTTCCCTAGGACACACCAAGCTACTCATTTTGCCAGTGATTTATAAATATTACACGGAATATTTTACATTCTGCTAGTAAAATGGTGTCAAGGAGATGTTAGCAAAGGAAAAGGCGATATTAGGAGTCTATAATCATGAGTCTGCCCCTTTTATGTTTGACCTTCATAGGTACAATACAATTTGTTTTGTTTGTAATTTGAATGTATGACAAAGATCTTAGCTTACAAAATTAAAGGCAAATAAAAGTAATCTAAGAGGGCTTAGCTATCATTCAAGTAGCATCTTTAGATGCTACAGGGCAGTTGGGGAGACGGCAACAGTGGTCACATTTCAAGGAGAGTGATTTCTCCCAGGGAGAACCGAAGGTTCAGTATTTCTCATTTCCCACTCTAATATCCTCTCTTTCATTTCTTCTGTCTCACGTGGCATTCACACTATGTATGAAGTCAGCTGAAAACTTTGGTTTTTTTGCATTTGGGTTATAAAACCTGTATTCAGCTGAATGAATCTCTAAGGTCATCAAAACCTGTGTCTCTCTTGTCCCTTTCCTTTTTTGTATGTTTCAGTCAGTGGTTACTCTTACCTCCAAATTAACTTGCTGTAAGTTTCTCATTAATTGAGACCTTACTTAAAATGAAACCATTGTTAGTGAGTACAGAGTACTGCTACATTAACATAGATCACTTTGCCTGGCTTTCATATACATTAGTAAATTATGGAAGATCCAATATCTCACGGGGCTGACACATACTGAATTGATCATGAAGCAACCTTGTATTCGCTGTTTCAGGTTCAAGATAGCATATTAAACTACCACTTTTGAAAGACAGTCCTGACAGCAAACAAAAATGGTGCTTGAATGGTAAGTGATAAACAAGATTAAAGACAGAGGTTAACTACTCTATTTGCAAATAAAGTGCAAACTTAGGTGCTGACTTGCGTATCTGCTGATAAGGTGCTAATTGCATGAAGTAGGAATTTGAATCCCAGAACTAGAAGCTTCTGTGGAACTGTGGACAGGGTGTAATTGTATTTAAAGAGATAACATGAAATTACAATGAGAAAGTAACTGAGAAAAACTGAAGTTATTAATTCCACCTTACATAATTAAATGGAAAAATAGAATTTATAGCATTCCATGGTGTTATATAACAGCTATTAGAAATTCTAGCTAAAACGTAATGCTTTTTAAAATATTTCCTTGCATGTTCTAATTTATTTAATTGTTACCTAACAATTAGAGCTGATTCCTGACTAGTTCCAGAAAAATATTATCCATGGCATTTCTATCACTAGCTACTGCTTTTACTGTAAGCACATTTTAATAAAATTAGAATTTTCATCAACAGTTGGAAAACTCATTTATAACTTGACTTGTAAAAGTGAAAAACAGAAAAACAGATTGTAAAAAAAAGTAGGTGCCTTATGAATTGCCGTGGGTTATGCAAAGTTGATATCTCAGCAGCATATCACAGTTCTGCTAAAAATTAGAGATGATTATGCTCTGTCTCCAAAGATAAATTGTCTAGTAATAAATAACCACACTTTATATCTCAGTGTGATGGACAAAAGAAGGATTTAATCACTGCCCAAGAATCAGTGATTTTGACTTGATTGCATTGTGTGAGTAAAAGAAGGAAAAGTTCAAGCAGTAATATGGGATATATGTCATGCTTTCAAACTGAAAGAGCCATGGGCAGAGAAATGTATGGATAAGTTGGGGAGGAATGTTTAGAACTAAAGGTGTGGATGAAAATCAAGGTCTCTGTAAGAGGAATTTATGACAGCCAAAAGTCATGATTACGCATGAGAAACAGGCAACACTACTTTTTGGTCTCTAAGCAGAGAAGTGAAGGCAGTATACAGAAATTTAAAAAAAAATTAAAAATACACTACAGTGGTGTAACAAAGAAAATAATTTGCTGTAAGTATGAAAAAGAAATTTTGTGTAGTTAACTGAAAAGTTTAAGACACTGAAAAGAGACGGAAGGTATCTTTACAGAAATAAAGAAATAGATACAAGGATTTGAAAAAGATAGCAACAGATCTAGGCATTTAGGAAAAAAAATACACTGGGAACAAATATATCCTACGATAGTGGGATTCTATTAGCAAATAGTTGTTATAAACCTATTAGTAGGCAGGCAACTCAGGAACAGTCAGAATTATTTCTGTTCTCCATTAGGAAACAATAAGGACATTCGTATTACATAAGAATATACTTCAATGAGGTTAATAAGTACTTTCCAGTCAATTAATAGACGTTAAACAGCATCTGCCAATAGGTCTGAATAACTTCTACCCAAGAGTCTAAAAGACTTGGCTGGGGAGAACACTCATTCACTGATGTTAATTTTTAATAAACCTCAAAATAGCACGGAAATGCCAGAAGACCGAGAGAACGTTGCTGTGCCAATATTCAGAAAGGGCAAGTGGTCCTACTCAAGTAACGTCAGACAGTGAGAAAATAATCTGCTTTGGGAATCGGTTGATAGGGAATTAAAGGACAGCTCACAAGTGACTAAGGGAAATGAATTTTGTCAAATAAACCTAATTTCTGAGTAAAACTACTACTGTTACCCCATGTAAAACTAAAGCTATTCTTCCCGCCCCCCCCCAACCCCAAACAAGTAAGTGGTGAATGGGTTCCGAATTGCCTGATGGGATAGGAATGTGAAAATAGGGATTTTCTTCTGGGATCTGCAGGCAAGAGGAGCATTGCTAGTGCTTGTCAACATTTTCATCAATGATTTCGTTGTAGCTCTGCAATCCCTGGTGACGCAATAAACGCCAGCGAGGGCAATCAAATTAAGTGGTCTGCTTCACATAATAAGTGGAGTCTGTTGTGACGTTTTTATGCACATGTATGAAAGCCGCAGGTAGAAAGAACACTGTGCCTGAAAAACATGGGACTGCACCCTAGGCAGTCGTTGCCGAGAAGAAGATCTCAGTGCCACACTGATACCCAGCGCTGCTGTGTCAAGAGAAGGGTGGTGCTGTGCGTGCAGGTGTGGCACCGCACAGGGTTCGTCTTCACACTCCGCAGTGGTGAAGCCGTCATTAAAATAGTCCGTTTGTGGTGTCCTTCTAAGAAAACAAAGGTGCAAAATTAAAAAAAGGAGTAGAAAAGACACTTCAAAATGGTTATTATACTGCAGATGAAAATGATTATTGCCCCGAAGGTAATGCTTTACCGTGAGTGGCTTAAGGACTCCGTGTGTTCAGTTTATCAAAAGGCAGATTGGGAGGGGACTTTATTAGGGTGTGTACATACCTTCATGGGGAAAACAGGCTGGGTGTTACGGGGCTCTTTAATCCAGCGGAGAAAGGCATAGGATGAACAAGTGACTGGAAACTGAAGCCAAACAGGTTTAAAATGAGAAGTTAGACACAATCTTTTGCCAGGGAGGCTGATCAATCATCAGACACATTACCGAGAGAGGCTGCAGGATCTGCACCTCTCGGAGGCAGACTGCGGGCGTCTTTAGTTAAACAGTTTAGTCAAATAGCAGAGGTCTTTGAGCTCAGCACAGGGCAGAACAGGGGAAATGCTGTGATGCTTCGAAGGTTGGACTGGTGTGATTTGACGGTCCTGCTAGCCTTAAGTTTTGGGAATTTATGGGTCAATAATGGCAAACGCAATCGCAAACACAATCGCAACCACAAAAGTAATATAATTTTTGAATTTTATTTTATGCCTGAAATTTGAAATACCAGATCCTGATTAAGAGACACAGCCCAGGAAAGTGGATTATCCTATGGGGAAAAGAAGTAAGAATTTGGGACACAGAAATTCTCCTTATTTATCCGAGGCCTTAAAGATATACGATTTCTGCTTCAGGAGTCAGTTGAACGGATGCCTTTGTGCCCCACGAGGTGCCCTGCCATCTCATGGTGTGGTTCTGTCCCCATAAACCCTGGAAGACAACCACGGTGGCATTCGGGCCTCTTGTGCTGCTTCTCTCGGTTCTCCAAATATGACATTTCCATGGAGTCTCAGCAACTGCACCCTTTGCAGATGGAGCCTTCTGCACCCTCAGAGGAGTGGGCTGAAGGGATTACTCAGAGATATGAGTCCATCACTTTCTGTCATTTGTGAAAAATTTAATTGACTATGGCATTTCATCTTAAAAAAATAGGCTGCTTGTGAAACATCTGCCATCAGGTTTTAGATGAAAATTTCACAGAGATGTAAAGTACACTAATTGTAACCTTGTGTACATCTTCTTCTCCTTCATCATCTTTTGTCTAATTAGCATCCAACATCTATCATCTAAATAATTTTTAAGTAAATATTAATTCAACATATCATGGAAAAAACTCTGAGGAGATTAGTATTTTAAAATTATGAATTATTATGAATTTGAGTGCCCTTCTCCTGTACTTTCAAGAGTGGGGCACAAAAAAAAATCTTTACTGAAGACTTTGTGGGAAGAAGTTACCACAAAGCTATGAAGTAGATATTGAATCATGGTGGAGTAAATCACAGTTTTGCTCCTCTGCTTCTTTGGAGCACCTTCTCTGGGGTGTGGAAAAAGGTCCACACTCTTGTTATCCCTCCTGCAGTTTTCCTCACTTCCTAACAGGGATGCAGAATCCCCAAGACTTCCTCCAATGGGTTTAGATCTAAAATGTCACTGAGCTCTTTGCTCATTTTAGAAGAACTTAATTGCATATTTTCCTGGTTGTTCTGTAACTATTCCAGAAATTGCACATAGCTGCAGCACAGCTCTCTAGATTTTGGCATTTCCAAATGCATATTCTTACTAGCTGTACCCACTGTTTAAAGGACTGATCAACTCTTACTATGCACACTTATTTGCCTTTGCAAGCATTATATTTGTGGCTGAGGTTTGAAAGAAAGTATCTTATAAAAAAGAAAGTGTACTTTTTCTAATAGTTTAGATAAGAATTGGCATAGTTAGTGTAAATTTCATTATTTTAATTTAAGTTTTGTGTGCTACACTTGAGGAAAAAGCCCTTCACTCTTCTGTATTCTGGGTATATTCTTTTTTTAAAGGTGCAATATTTGTCTGGAACATTTTCAGGTTTGGTTCCTTTTTTTAACATATTTTTGTGTTTTTCACCCACTGTTACTGCAAAAACATCTACATAACAAAAAATTAAATTGTGAAAGAAAACTTGTGAGACCAAACTAGATAAAAATATGCTGAAAACTGCTTTCATCAGGCTTGAAGGCATTAGGATTTTGATTCTTGTTCTCATATTAGCCTTGAGATGCTAGCAATGTCATGATTCCCAGAATTAGCTGCTGACAGTTCACCCCAATAGGTTTTCTTGCATACTTAAAGTCAAGCAAGTGCAAAGTGTTTGCAGAACCAGACTATTTAATAAGTAGCTATACACACTCATCTGCAAGCACGTGGGATGAATAATGAATCATCAGCCCTCCAAGGGCAACGTAGATCAACTCTGTGGCCATCACTGCAGAATGTGTTCTGGCACCAAAATTGTAAATGTTCTTTTCTGTCTAGTTTCCTGCTCCTCCCCTCAGAAAAAGTGGGGCCCTGACACTGTGACATTCCTTTTGTGCTCTGACCATCATTGTTTCAGGCACCTGTGGAAATTCTCAGAGGAGATTATGGGAGGTCTGGTTAATTTCTTTTTTAGTTTGACATCCCAGCACATCGGCACAATTGTTTTGTAAAAGGACGTTGCAAAACACGACTCTTCCAGACAACACCTGGATGACATCAGCAACACCAGCAGCATTTGGAAAATGGACATACAGAGCAGGAAAGCTAACTCTGAGAGTCCACACTTGTGGAATGCTGAATGTGCGTGTGGATGCACCTTTCCAGAAACATACATTTCATTGTCAAAGATATTAACTGGGTGCTGATTTTTTGTGAGGAGGGTACTCACTTCCTTATGAAGTAGAAGAAGGTCAGCAAAGGCTTTCATCCCCATTTCTCTTGTAACTTCTGAAGTTTTCATGACTGTAGATTTAATGCTTTTGCTTGAGGCATGACATGAAATTTCTCTCTTCAAGTACCACACCAACAGACTCCTCCCCTAACTTCTAATTTCAATCATGAAGCAAGAGATCCCCAAGATCAGCGCAATCCTAATGCACATTTAAAATAAGAACACTCACGTATTTTAAAGCTTTACTGCCCCGACCTCCAGCAAACTGTTGCTTGTACATGTTACATATTGGTCAGATTTCACACTGTTTTGTAATTCAAAGACATCTCCTATGTAGGGTTACTCTGTTGGTTAAATTTACATCATAAATATACAGGTTGATGAGTTATAGATGACCTGATGTCACAGTGAGGGTCTTATTTTATTTCTTACTGTATGCCTGCAGTCCTGGTTTTGCATGCATTTAGCTGGCATTGGTGTTTTACCTTCTACTCCCACAAAGACAAGGAGAAGCCCTAACATACAAAGCTCCCAAGTACGGCATTTATTCGTAGCTGACCTCGCACTCCTCCCTCAGCTTGGGCAGGGTGCTGTGACTTAAAATGGACTTCAGTGGGGTAGCACAAATATCTGCCAGTGGCTAATTGAATTAACAGTGTCCATCTGGACTCATGGGTTTAACTCTGAATTTCCTTACATTTATGGATTGATTGTGGAGCATTGTAATTATATGAATTTGTTTTCATGTCCGAATTAAGGACACAGATACAGTCCTTGACTATGTTACATAAGCCCACACATTTTCAATCAGTAGGATGCAAAGCCATTTTTATGTTTGTAAAAAAAAAAAAAAGAGTCTTTGCTTAGTAAATGAGTTTATTTTATCTGTGCCAAATACTTATTCGATATTTTTAAATATGGATTCTGAAAACAGTCACATTTTAATTCAGGTACAAAATACAAATTATCATTCTTAACTCCTAGTTTTTTTTGGGTTTTGAATAAATGTTGATATTGCAACAAAACAGAAAGTTGTTGGTTACTATTTTTTTCTGCTCCTGCTTTATGCTATATTTATGGAATATTTTACCAGTAGAATTCCTAAGTAATGGATTCTGGGTATGCATGCTATGGCATACTTTTTTAACATGTAATATCCCGGTGTTCACATCCCATCTACTGTAAGCTTTAAAAAAATTATGAATGTTCCATAGGGGAGAACAGAGCTGGTGCTCATTGCACAACTTTCATTGCTGGTGAAACCTGAGCAAAAATTAACTTCACATCATGAAAGTGAAAAGCAAATTAAGGAAATGAAATTATTTGCATCAACCCTAGCTGTATCTGCTAAATATTTTCTAACTGTTCTAAGAAAGAAAAAGAGAAGGCAAACTCACAATGAATAGAAACAATAATGGTCAATAGCATGTGTTGCGTATTATTTGAATGGAAAGTAATTTATCACATCTGAAATAAAAGCTGTTTATTCTTGCGTTTCACTGTCTGTAACAATCCTTACAATTTATCTGTGAAAAAGTGAGAAACTGTACCACCATTAGCATATGAATACTTGACACATCAAATTGGTTGTACAATAACAGAAGGACATTTGCTATTGGTGTATGCACACAGACAAAGCAGCTATTTTGGGGGGGAGGAAAAAAAAATGAAACGGTGTGGGTGTTTAACCCCTTGTCTGTCTCTCTGGTTTCACATGACAGCTTTGATGAGGGCAGCCTGGCAGAGTGGCTGGAAATTCCTTAAAAAAAGCACCCAAGTTCATAGGTTAGATGCTGTAACAAATATCATACGTGTTATATTTGTATTCGGATGGTAGTGGATGAGATAGTGCAGGAAATGCAAGAAACTGGTGTAGAATAAGCCATTTTGTGTGTTTTTCATGTGTGCGCCCGAGGTGAGGGGAGCACAGAAATGCGGAGGTTGCATAGAAATCAACCATTGCCTACGTACAGTTTCATTTCATGGCAACAACATCGCGGGCCTTGGGTCAGATGTGTGAAACTATTTCTCAAAGAAGCTGCATACATAATTGAGGCCCTATGAAGGGTTCTCAGCTGAAGTTGCCAGGCTACATTCATTTCAAAAGCAGAGCCATTTGTTATCAAATTTAAATTAACTCTCTCAGCACTGGACGTGTAGTTTAAAGCACAGCACTGCAGACCGTACTTGCTGCCTGAGGAAGGAGGAACAGTGCCTGCTCATCAACAGTAATGTTATTTTGCAAAGGATGGAAATCTTGCCCATATTTAGGCCTGCAAAGCAGTAATCTAAAGAGAAGGTTAATTTCTGAGGGATATCTTTATGCTTTGCTCTCTCTTAGAAGCCATGGTAGGTTTTATTCTCTCATTCTTTTCTTTCCCTTTAAAATAACAAAAAGTCACAATTTCAGCTTTAATATGGGAATAAGTTAATAAATCAGTATTTGCTGATGTTTTTTCAGCAAGCACACTGTGGCTGCCTTCACCAAATTATTTTTATTTTACTTTAAATAGGGCTTCAAATGTTTAAACACACAGGTTTGCAACCCAATATACTTGTATTTTTCAGCCCCACATGGCCTACAACAGCTGGGTGTGATCCTGTAGCCTTTACTTGCACCAATAATCCTCAGGGATGTAATTGCAGTGTGACTTCTGTCACACTCTTGAATTACCAATGAGAGAAAAGATGTCTGGGTTGCACTAATTGTTATTATTTCTTATTTATTTCCTTGAGCATCTCAGTGTGCTGTGTGCTTCCCAAGCAGAGGATAGATGTTTTTGCCCCAAGGTGCTCACACAAGGCTCACAAGTAACACAGAGGGCTTGATGATGCCGTCTCTTAAGTAACTAAGGGCAACCAATAAAAGAAACACCCACAATCACAGATATCCATTCACCACATTAATCTGCTTTCACTGGGCTGGTGCCCTCCCTGTGCTCGCTCCCAGTAAATATAGTAGCAGTTGAGTGCCAATGGCAAAATATTTGTGGAAAGCAAATTTCCTGTTGTGGAAAGTTTGTTTGCTAGCAACTCTTGGTATCCTTTCTCAATGGAGATGTTGGACAGGCCTGAGCTCAGCAGTAACGTACATGTACTTGAGTGTACAGTGCTTTGGCCCAGATCCTTGACAGTCATTCTCCAACCCTCCATGAAATCAACTGCCTTTGAAGGTAGATACTTTGTTGGTTAGAGCCCAGAATGATCACAAAAACTTTACAGCTTTATCTCCAAAAATAAAAGAAGGTAGAGCAGAGTATGGCTTCTCCATCCAAAGGCAACAGAGGAGTACAATGTAGGTTTTTAATATCAGTAATGAAGCCATATTGTGTGTGGGGAGGGAAACCCAGGTCCATCACGCAATCTGCTCACAGATATGACAGGAGATGAAAAAAATTGATAGATTTATGAAATAAATTATTCATCATTAATTACTTGCTCTGTCTAGCCTTAAATTAGGTTTACTCAGGCTAATCAGCAAAGATATACCAACAATTAAACCCAACAGAACATCCCAGTCATACACAAAGCGTGTGTGTGTGCCTTAATAAGACATCGTACTGTGTGGGTGTGAGCAAGAAAAGAAAGATGCACCTATTTTTGTAAACTCTGTATAAATGATGTTTCAGCAAGTTCTCTTTCAAAGTATGAAAGGTTTGTGGTTTTACAGCTTTTAAAGCTGAAATTTTTGCCCAATTTAATTTGACATTCCTATTTTCATTTCTCAAATTGGAGTCCCTAGCTAAGACTTTTACTCCTGTGAAGCTGAATATACTATGCTAGTAGGTGTCGACAGGTGTGCTGGTAAGACCGAATTTCATTGCTGTAGTCTCTGGCTTGAAAGAGGACTTTTTTAGTAAAGATGACGAGAATATCCCTGAACACTGTGCTGCCACGTTATAATGACTTTTCCCCACAAAAATGGACAAAGAGTGTTTTGTTTGTATATATATGTAAAGATGTAACTCACTTGTTTAAACAGTTAGTAGGTGACTGCCCCAAGTTGCCTGCCACATTAGTGAATAATCCCTTGTGTAATCTACGAATGTCTTCTGAAAAACAAGAGACAAAGATAAACTGAATTAGAAAGTGAGGAGAGTCAAGTTACACAGCAGAACAATTCCCCTTCGATTTTCCTAAAGGAAGACATATCACCTATGCGGGCCCCCACACAGCCCTGGATATTATTCTAAAACTACAAACCATTTGCTTATTTAAAGCCCTGTGCAGCTAACAATACTACAGGGCTAGTAAATCCTGTGGAGCACTCTTTGAGAATCTTGTTTATTTACTGGTGGAAGTGATGGACCACACTTGTGTATCCATGACAACACTGCAACATGCCAGAGCAGGACTAGGTCTTTTCTTGCTTCTGCAATAGGAGATTAACAGTAAGAGGCTAAATCTTTTTAAATAGCAGAAGCATTTCAAAAGTTAAAACATAAGGTTTATGGGAGCATATGATAGTTGTTCACGGTAAGGTATTTGTGCTTTTTCAATGCTTTCATTAGGTTACTCTGTTGATTGTAAATAGTACTGAATGCTGAACCAACCAGTAAAGATAAAACTTTGCAGTTTCTCCTGGAGTTTGTAATACCGGAACATGATTCAATGACATCAAGCCTGAATTGTTAAGAATATCCATTTTACAGGGTATTAAATTGGATCATGCTGTAATTTTTATCTTTTCTTGAAAAGCGTTACAGGTTCTTTACTATTTTTCATTCTCATGCCATATGCTTTGATTAAGAATGTTACATGATCCAGTGGATTAGTAATGTAATTGCCTATTTATATTTATAAATCCATGCATTCTCTCAGTTCATTTGTGTTTGCTGTGCCGTTGATATGTCAGACTGATATGATTGAGATGCAAATTATGTGTATGTGGTGGAATTCAGATACAAAATGAAAATTCAATTCTTTATAAGCCATTGTTTTGCTTACTGTTACTCTTGATTATATTACCATTGCCCTGACAAAGGCTGTGCACTTTTAAGGTTCAGAAAAGCACCTTGAAAAGTTAAAGCAAATTAATTCCATGCAAGCAAACCAGTGAAATAAAGGAGTAGTTTCTTAGCTAGCAGTAGGTTCCAGAACAATATTTATCTTCATCTAACATCTTAATAAATAACACGGTAGGCCAAATTCTAGCATAGGTTTCTCAGCATTCCTGGATTTAAATGACAAAAGATTTTGATTTAATACATCTGATGTCCTTCAAGTATATTGCATTTTCCAGACACATTAGTGTTTAAGTTAATATCTGAAGTCTGAGGCTAATATGTTACCTACATTCTGATCGTAGGATATAGAAATTTTTCTACTTTATTATTAAGTATGTTACTTGAATCTGTCAGTTGATTCACAAAAATTAGAGATGAAATTTTGAAACAATCAGTAAGCCTTATCTGAGACCAGCCCATCACCGTACATTAAAAAATGAGGATCAGGGTATGGCAACTCTGGAAATTTTACAGCAAGCACCCCTGCACAGCGTATCATCTTACTGGTTTTTCAAATAACAGTAAAATAAAACAAATTTCTAAAAAGGGCCACAAGAAGAAATAAATTATTTCTGTGGGTTTTGTCTCATTTTCTATTCCATACTCAACACACTATGATTGGTCATCTCTGCACAAACAAGACAATAGTCACCTGTCAAACAGCTGCTTCTGCAAATACCTGCTCTTAAACTGGGAGACACACACAGGTTTTGGTCCCCCATTGATCGAATTTGATCATCATGCTTTAGGGTGAGAAGGGATTGCTTACACACCTACTGTTCAGGTCTGTGTCTGTGTATACACATAGATGAAGCTGCGAATTTGGCAGGGGGGATATAATTGTTCTTACTGTTGTCTTTGTTAGCATTTTACCCAGCCTGTGAGGTCAGGAGGAGCCTTGTGCTAATAGCAGCCATCTAAGTGACAATAATTTGCACTTTCAGCAGAGAAAAGAGTGGAAGATGCATCTCCCACAGACTGGATAAATACTATTCTCAGGCTAACTTAACTGTATGGACTCTTGAGTGTTAGAAAACCAAGATTTTTCAAGACTCCAACTTTGATAATGGTGATGAATTCCCATCCAAACAATGGTGCAGAAACTCGTCTTTGCAGAGTTTTTCTTCTTTTTCAGGTCAGGCTTTGTAGACCATCCCTGTTCTGACTTCTTCAAAATATTTCTATTGTGATTTTGTGCAGAAATGTCAGAGAGAACTCCTAAAAACAAAGCAAAACCAAAGACCTGCTCAAAGCAAATGCTCTGTATTCCCCATAACACAAGGAGTTAGGAATGGGGTTGACACCCTTTGCACGGTGTTGGTCACTCTGGTATCAGCATGTAAATATTTTATATACTAGCGTAAGTTTCACAGACAAGTAGTTTAGTTTCACTAATTGTTCATCTCTGATGATCTAATCTGACTTGCTGTAAGAGCAACCTGGAAATACTCTTGGGATATTTCCCTCCTTTATGCTGGTTTACTAGAATTTTGCCAGGTAGAAGAGACTCAGTGATATCTTCGGTTTTTACAGTTAGAGCAGAGTGTGTCTTTTTTGGGGACCGAAGGGAAGAATGCTATACTTGTTGCCACTTAGAGGCAAGTAAGGAATATTACAACCTGTGAGTGATCTAGCTGGAGACAATAATAATTTGTATTACCACTTCAGTGGAGTCTTACTGGAATTTTTTCAGGCTGCATAAAATTCAGCTTAATCCTCCGAGCACAAGCATCACCGTATCCTGGGCTGTATCCGGAGAGGTGTGGCCAGCAGGTCGAGGGAGGGGATTCTGCCCCTCTACTCTGCTCTGGTGAGACCCCACCTGGAGTGCTGCATCCAGCTCTGGAACCCTCAATATCAGAAGGATATTGACCACTTGGAGCGAGTCCAGAGGAGGCCACGAAGATGCTCAGAGGGCTGGAGCACCTCTCCTATGACGAAAGGCTGCGAGAACTGGGCTTGTTCAGCCTGGAGAAGAGGAGGCTCCGAGGAGACCTCATTGCAGCTTTCCAGTATCTGAAGGGGGCCTACAAGCATACTGGGAGACGACTTTTTACAAGGGCCTGTAGTGATAGGACAAGGGGTAACGGGTATAAATTGAAATCAGGGCGGTTTAGATTAGATGTCAGGAAGAAATTCTTCACAGAGAGGGTGGTGAGGCACTGGAACAGGTTGCCCAGAGATGATGTGGATGCCCCATCCCTGGATGTCTTCAAGGCCAGACTGGATGAGGCTTTGAGCAACCTGGTCTAGTGCAAGGTGTCCCTGCCCATGGCAGGGGGGTTGGAACTAGATGATCTTTAAGGTCCCTTCCAACTCTAACCATTCTATGATTCTATGATAACTTTGCTTTCCCTGGCTCTGCATGCAGAGATCATTTTAAACATTCAGAAATGGCCAGAAGTAGGCTGGCCAGGGCGATCATCAACCCTTGGAGTGTTTGCTTCCACATATTTTTCCTTCTAATCTGAGAAATGTGTCTTTTGTCTCCAGTGGATTTGGTATTCTGGTTAAACAAGAGTACAGATCTTGTGCTTTTAGGATTAATGTCAGGTTGGAGAGAAAACTGAAGCTGAACTAAGCTGAGGCTGTTAACTAAACTGGCAGCAACTTTTCAACAAGTGGCTATGATGGTGTCTTCTTCCCTAGTTTTTTTTCACATTAATAGGCACTTGTAGCTTTTTGTTCTTTGGTACACAGCGTGCAGTTCCAATGCATTAGCATTTTGGAGAATTGTTTCATTCCTATAGCTGAGCTGGGATATTTTAAAATCTTTTATGGCATGGATGAATTTCCCAGAATTCTTTTGTGCACTCTGTAGATAAATGTTTTATTTTCAGGAATGTTTGTCTAAAAATACTTAATTGTTTAGCAAGTTCAGCTGCAAGAAGGGTTAATTTTATCAGCTCTATTTACATATCCTGAAATTAGATATCCTTAGTGTGTTTACTCACTGATAGTAAATGATAGTTTGTAAATATTTGTAAGCAACAGTGGATTGAAATGCATGCAGGAAACCCACCAAAATGCAGACAGCATATTAAGTGCATATTAAGGGAGGAGGGAGAGAAGTTACAAACTAAAATTTAAAAAAGATATATCAAAAGTACATTTTGAAAATGAAAAAAATTTTAAGAAAGATAACATGGCATGGAATGTATATGAAAATTGAGGCCAAATTCCTGAAAACAGGGATACTGACAGTCATAACAAACCAGTCTTCTCAGAGTTCCTCTTTGCATCTGACCTCCCTGTGAGACAGTACGCGCAGGAAAAGACTGTGGCGTGCAAAACCCATTTTCAGAGTGCAATTGGGAACATCACAGCCATGCACATCAGACACTAACTAAAGTACAGGGAGACTTATGTTAGCCTCAACCTTAATTTCCATGTCTCTTGTTACCGGTTATTTTCAGTCGGCAGCATCACGCTGTCCTTGTGCTGGTACATGCCACTGGCTTCAAAGCAGTTTCCATGACCTGCATCAAATGTCCGGCAGTCATTGTATGGCAAAGTGATTGTTTTATTGCCCATTAAAAAAAAAAAAAAACCAAACCCAAAACAAAACAAACAACTACAACAAAAAAAAAGAAAAAAAGAAAATGCTTTATCGAAATAACATATTGAGATTGTACTACAAGATCAAATAAAGACGTTAAAGAATAAATAAGGTGACACTCTTATTTGGAACGTATTTCCACAAATACGCACACATAAGTATGAAGCATTTTTAGGGGCTACAATACAAATGCAAGAGTGAGGGTAAGTTCAGCTGTTCTGACATAGAACACAGTAAATTTTCTTCGTATTTTCTAAAAGCAAGGTAGGGCACTGGGAGTGACAAGGATGAAGTGTGTAATAAATCTTCATTTTTGATTAGTGGTGTGAGCTAAGTTCAGAAAACAATAATTATAGAAAGAAGTTGCATGACCTACAGTTCTCTCCTCATGGAAATATTTTACTGCTTGTTTCCTCAGGATGTAACCACCAGGATCGCTGAGCAATAAAACTTTGCAATAGTGGAATTTCTCACTCTTAACCAACTATCATAGACTGACTTATGAAAGTTTTACTCAAAAACATCCTACTGACAAGGCTTAGTGTGAGCATTTGTTATTCATTGCAAAATACAGTTATTAAACCAAAAATGTGGCAAATGGTGTATGTTATTTTGTTTGATAACATCCCATTAGATAAATTGTTTTCAAAGACCTCAGCTGATAGTATGTGTTCAAAAGGCAAGAGAACAAAGCAAATTTATTTACCAGAATCCAGATGTTAATTTAGCTGTTTTTTGTATGCACATCTGTAGCTTTTGCATGGCAACAAAACATCAGAGAAATTTAAAATTTTGCTTGTTTGTTATAATTCTGCAGTTGTAGATCTAAAACAAGTATAAAATCTCATATTAACAAGGAACTATGTAAAACAGTGATTTTCAGCTTACATTTTTTTTGTGGGATGATGCTAGTGAATCTGCTAGACAGAGTCAGTGCTCCCTTTTCAAGACTGGAAGCAGTCCAAAGAGGATTTTGTTGAACATGGTTCTGCTGTTGTCATTGTGGACTCGAAACGTAAGCCACAAGGCGGCATCATAAATTGAATTGCCATTATTAGCTCTTGCCACAAATGAGATTGCTAGAAATATGTAAATCATAAAAAGATTTATAGATTTCATTTGATTCAGATAAACATCCAAAAACATTTAGGGTGGATACTGGGATGGAATCATGAAGAGGCCAATGTATTTTAGCTGGTGTGCAGGGGTCAGGCTGTGGACTTGGGGCTGAAAGAAGTTTCCAGAGCATCTAAAAACAACCAAAGGTTGACTGAAACAGTTGTTTTCACTACTAAAGGTTCCAATGTGCTTGGCCAAAGTATATCCTTGACATAAGGGTACTGAAAATGCAGTGCATTATGTGCATTTTGCAAGATGCTAATGGGCTGGAGCACCTCTCCTATGACGAAAGGCTGCGAGAACTGGGCTTGTTCAGCCTGGAGAAGAGAAGGCTCCGAGGAGACCTCATTGCAGCTTTCCAGTATCTGAAGGGGGCCTACAAGGGTACTGGGAGAGGACTTTTTACAAGGGCCTGTAGTGATAGGACAAGGGGTAATGGGTATAAATTGAAAACAGGGAGGTTTAGATTAGATATCAGGAAGAAGTTCTTCACGGAGAGGGTGGTGAGGCACTGGAACAGGTTGCCCAGAGATGTTGTGGATGCCCCATCCCTGGATGTCTTCAAGGCCAGGCTGGATGAGGCTTTGAGCAACCTGGTCTAGTGGAAGGTGTCCCTGCCCATGGCAGGGGGGTTGGAAAACTAGATGGTCTTTAATGTCCCTTCCAACCCAAACCATTCTGTGATTCTATGATTCTATGATAGCTACATGGTTGACTATTGCAGAGGACAATCGCAGACAAACCTGGAAAGCAATGAATTGGGGTCGTCCTGATTGACTAAACATGTGTGTGGTTTAGCCCTGTTGGTCAATTAA
>NW_010268954.1:0-31252 GCF_000690775.1 Eurypyga helias
CAACCCCCCCAACCTCTCATTGGAGTCTTGAAATAAGCCATGTAATTGCAGCTTGAGAAAAATGTACCCGATGACCATTCAACAGATTCAGAAAACTGCATGCATAGTGAGACTTAAAGAAATCTCAGCATACAGCCTGAGTGGCATAAGGGTTTCAGAGGTGCATTAATAATTCAAATAATAAACATGGCACATTGACTAAAACTTAGAGGAAAAAGAGCCATATAGGAGCTCTCCAATGCTTTAATCCAGGACTAAGAACCAAAACAGAATTTTCTAACTCCCTTCTGCCTTCTTCTTCATACCCTGTTGCTGTGGTCTGTCTTCTCAATCTAGAAAAAGTAGCTCAGAAAAGTCTAACGTTTCACATTAATTTCCAAAATTCCTGGATCTTCCAGTAGAGGGAAGTATTGTTTCATTTCCTTTGGCTTTGAAAGGTTTTGTCAGGGAATTAAGGCAAAAGTACAAATAGGTGATCAATGTTACACAAACAAGGAGGTGGAAACGGTCACTTTAGACCTTGGTTCTGCAGGTACATTGATGCCACACCTTCTTGCAGGAACAGGTGCTCAAAAGAAGTGGAGGCAGAAAAGCTTCTGGATCAGGCCCTGCACCATTTAATGTGAACGTGAAGGGCAAAGAAACCGTACCAAAGAGAAGTCCTGCAAGGGCCGCTCAAAGTGCAAAGCTTTAGTTGTGCTATTGTAAGTACTTTCCTGGATGACAGTGCGCAGCCTAAGCTGCTGCTCCTTACCGCTGTTACATTCTGTCTGCTTTCTGTTATCCAAGGGAAAGTGAGGCTGGAAGACCTGCGTAATACAGGCACTACAGCTTCCCAAGGGGGCTCCCACGTAAAGCCAGCTTGAATTTCTGCATCACGCTGCCAGGTGCACTCGTTTAGGGAGGCTTCCCAGCTCGCTTGTGCTGGTGCCTGGGCGCCTGGAAGCCAGTCCAGGTGGAATCAGAGGCATCGGTCCTCAGCTCTTGGAGCAGGAGGGAGCCGGGTGTGGAATTAAAAAGCCAGCTCAGTTTACCAGCTCCTGGTGGTGCGCTCCGGGATTGCGGATGTGCTGCTTCCAGCTGGCTCAGCGGGAGCAGGGCTGTGCCTGACGCAGATGAACCTGATTCAGGTACCTTTGTTGTAGTAAAAATATTATGGCCAGAGTATAGACTCAAACAGTGGCTCTTAATCATTCACATGGTTCTTGGTATAACTTTCCCCTGTGCCAATTGAGTCTCCTGCAGACCAAGGTAAGCAGGGACAATTTGGAGAGCATGGGCTGGAGGCAGCATGGGCACAGCTGTGTCTCCAAGGGGTGGAAGCAAATTCACCTATGTGGACATGAACTATATGGTACTGTTCAGATGCATTTTCTGTGCTAGCCTAGCATAGCCATACTGCCCTGAGTAGGGGCAGCTTTGGTATTTCTGTCTGGGAGATGTTCTCTGCAGAGGAGGCTGGTATCGGAGAGCAGGCGGATCTGATGGTGCTGCTGGGGGTAAGCCTGGGTGCAGAGCCACTCTGCTCCACGTCATGGCTGCGCCTTGGGTGGCTTCACCCTTTCAGGTGCCCGTATCAGCGTGAGCGTCAGCAGTGTAGGCTGCAGCACTGGCCTGGCACCCTGGGTAAGCACTCAGGGGCTGAACTGCTCAGGGATCCCTTCTGCTGCTGCCCTATCTGCATGGCTGCTAGTATCCCCTCCAAACTTACCCTAGGACGCAACTCACAGAAGGTCTCAGCATTGCCGGAGGGAATCCTCTCTTCTGTGGGACAATGAGATAATCCTGCTTCGGTTTTGAATAACTTCTCCCAGTATTATGATTACTGTGATGAGCTTAGCCTCGGTTCCTTAGCAATTTACTGCCCTTTGCAATGCTTTTTTTTTTTCAGTCTATTCAGTGTTACCATTTCTCTAGTAATGGCAAAGGCAGGATTTTTGTGCATTTGAGTGTGATTGCTTCATGCTCTGTTATCTTTCTTGCTATTCATGGCAGTTGTAATTAAAACTATAATGATAGAAATTTTGAACTTACAGACCATCACATCCATGTTTTTTTCTACATATAAATCCCACCTAAAGGTTTTTTTTTCTTTTTGTTTGTTTTCCCTTGAGAACTGTTGGACAAAAGCTGTCTTCTCCCTATAGAGTCAAGATAGTCATACATGCTCCCTCCCAGTTCAATGATATATTAGCCTAGGGACTGGCCTGGCATTTCCTCAATTATAATTGGGGAAATATCTTCTTATTTCCTGCTAGCACCTATTGTAGGAAATTTGTCACTTTAAAGCCAACTTTGTTTCTGCCACCCCACCTGTGCTGACTGCCTGATGCCTCAGGAATTCTGTCAAGTTATCCCGGATGCAGCAGTTCATGGTGTCTTCCTCAAACCATGAGTCAAAGGGCTGGACAGACAGCACCACTGCTCTCTGCAAAGTGGCATAGAGCAGCAGTGACTGTGTATGATCTGTCACCATACCAGCCTCTTATTCAATCAGTTTGGAGGTGATGCTTTAAGGAGGGGACAGGAGTGGGTATGGCAGTATTTCTTCTTCAGCTTGTTTGTGGTAGTTTTGGGGATTAGTATGTCGTGCTCTGCAGGAACTGAAGAACTTGTTACACTCTTTACATAGGCATGAGCAACCAGGAAACAGCAATGTGGAGATTATTCCAAAATGCTCATTTCTCCTGCGCACATTGTGTGTTACTAAGTGCAGAGCTATCTGACACTGTCAGAAATGTCAGAGAAATTTTCTTTCCTCATACAGAGAACCAAAGGAAAGCAGAAGCAGTTTTCTTGGTTACAATAGACAGATTAGCTCAGAGAACAGGTATCAGTCGACTTGTTTTAGCACTGACTTTACTCATAACCTGAAAGTTAAAGGGTATCAGTTAAAAGTTAAAGTGACCCTGCATACAGTGATAGACAGGCACATGTTCACTGGAGAAAGGACTTCAGCATTTGAAATACCACTTGTCATCTGCCACATGTTGCTGCCCTTTGTTGAACATGCAGTCCCCACAGGAAAGGACATGTGAGGGCTCATTGTTAGTTGCAGAGCCTGCTGGGTTCAAGCTGCTCCTGCGAGCTCTGGAAAGGATGTTTGGGCACTGCTGGATGAAACACCAGGGTGGGTGATGCTGCCGGCTGGTGAGCAACTGTGCCTGTGGTGCTGAGGTTCACTTCTTTCCCCTCTTGTGGACAGATTTAAGGTCCAACTGTTGGCAGTTTATATTTTTTTTTGCTAATGCTGAAAACTCTTGTCAGAAATATGTGGCTGGATGGTTTCTCCAGGCACAAGTGCCAGCGGGATTGTCCACAGGCACCAGTCGGAGAAATTGTTTGGCTGTTTCTGATTCCTTTGGCTAAAGGCTGTTGCTGGGGCTAACAGTTCACGTAGAGGCATGCCAGCGAGCAGTGCCAATTAGGAAAGGGTATGTAACACAAAAAAAGATCTAATCAGTGCCTAATAAGCAAAGACATCTTGCCTTCTGTCAACAATATGCTGTGCACATGGCTACAACTTCCTCCAACCCTGTGACCTCGATGACAGATAGCTTTGTCCAACGATGTTTAAAATAGCCACCCACATAGGCTGGTTGTCTTAAAAATGACATTGTTCTAGGCTGAGGCTCCTTGGTGCAATGAGAGACACTGAAAAAGAATATGCAATATAAGGAATTGTATTTTGCATTTACCTCAGGACTGGATTCATGAGCTTTCTGCTGTGAGGTTACACTCCTGCCTTCCTTCTGCCTTTCCTTTGATAAGACTATAACTATGGATAGATATTACAGAGGGCAGCTGCTAAACAGTCTTTCTGAAGATGGGACAAAATTTCTACTACTACTGCTGCTGCTGCTGCTGCTACTACTACTACTACTACTTCTTTACATTTTTGTTTTCTGATTGGGATTTTACCTCACTGGGGTTAAAATTCTATTTGAACTTCAGGTGTAACTGTGCAGAATGCTTTCAAAGGCCACTTTAACATTATCAGTAGATCAGTGGAAACTAAATCCGGATGTATAATTTGACATTCAACTCAATTGCCTGTGTGCAGGTGATTTTAACTCAGAAGTTAGAGATATTGCAGATTTTGTGCAGTATGTCAGGTGCTTGACACGTCATGTTTTGCATTCCTGATTTCAATGAATATCAGAGATCAATGACACCCCAGAAAAAAGCCCAGAGGATTATGCTGTAACTGATATTTTATACAGGGGTGAGAGACATGATGGAATAAAGTACCTGCTTAGACTTAACCTGTATTAGTTCTTGCATGATTTTCTTCCATTAAAAGATAATGTATGAGGATCATTAAAACAGATTAGGGGAAATTATTTCAGGACCATGATTAATATGTTCCTTCTTGTGACTTGGTCGCCGCTTGTCTTCAGGTGCATGTGAATTTTTCCACTTCCTTTTACTGGAGTAACTTCACACCAGCCAGTGCTAGCTGTATGGTGTATCAAGTCTGTGTACCTTAGCAGAGATGACCTAACTCTTCAGGGCAAGCAGTTAACTCCATATGTACTGATTCCTGTGCATTGTCATAGGAAGACCTGGATTTTTACAAATACTTTTGTTAGTTAGTTAGTTCTGAATGGTTTTAGTCAGATGCTGGATTTCTCACAAACTATTTCCTGTCACTTGTTTCAGCCCCAAGTGACCAGTAATTCATGCAATATATGGTGTGTTGGCCATCTCCATCTCATGGGATGGTGCCTGCTCTGTCATTGGTGAGATGAAACTTTTCCTGAAGTCTCCAATGAGTCCCTCGGGGCGTGGACCTTTATGCAAACATATATTAGTGTGAATGTTGCTATGGTGATGTGTATTTGTGTATTATCCACCACTAATTGCATGCCTCCCCCAAGCAACAGCAAACATTCTGGTGAATTCATTTGCACATCCATGGTCTCCAGGTCGCCTCCTTGCAGGAGAATTGTCATAAGTGAGGTATTTTTGTGTTCAGGAATGAGGAGTGCAGAGCACACGAGTGATACTTAAGGAGATATTGGAGAAAAAAACAGTATTTTCTTAATTCTTCACCTTCTGCCCTCCAATTGAAAGAGACAGGTTTTCATAACTCCCATCAGAAGTGAGGATCAGATGCTGGAACCTGTCCTGAACCCTTGTCTTCTATTCAACACCTTCAACATAGCTATTTACGAACGTGAATGTACTGTTAAATTTGCCAGAGCAAATAAAGAAGATTTTCTTCATTGTTCCTTAACTGGACAGATATAATCAGTTATTTTTTAAAATCCTGGTGATTTCTACAATAGATGCTAAAATACGATGTTTAGTTAGCTGTAGTAACCAGCATAGACCTCCAATGCCTAGCAAATATCAAAGGATGAAGACAGATGGAATATAAGATTCAAAGAAGATGATGGAGTAGATTTTAGTGCTCCAATGAAATCTCAGCACATGGAAAATGGGAGCAGAAACATCACAGGTCTTCATACGTGTTGAACGTAGTATTACAGAGGCCAAAAGTACCTGTCTCCCCTCTCCTTCCCAGTCACTCAGTAATAATGTTTAATAAACCTGAATTTATTTCCATTTCACCATCCTTTGCTGGTTTTGTCCCCAAGGAGGTTTGCAGGAAGGCTGTTTTTAGCTTTTGGGAGGGGAATCTAGCCTACAGTGAGCAATTTTTAGTTGGAGCTCCTGAAGAAAGCAAGCTGTTCTTGGGAGCTGCTGCTGAGGCTGGCGCACATGGCACAGCCTTCTGTGACAGGCAGGGTGAGTTTGGACTTCTGGGATAACCTGCTACTTGCTTTCAAATATTTGCTTGTGCAACTTGGGTTTTTTTGTGTCCCACAGGGCAAAAAGTTGCCTCTCTCACTGGTTGCTGATTAAAGGAGCGAAAATGCTGCGTCTGGCTCCATGATGCCAGAAGGCAATGCTCAGCATGCCCTGCAGGCCTTCTTTGCCTGGGATTCACATTTTGTTGCCAGTACGCATACACCGCTTAGTTCATATTATTCACTGGTTGTGGGGCATATGGTTAATAGAATAACAGTGAAACTAAAAAAAAAAAAAAATTTCCTTTGGCATGGAAACAATCCACTTTATAGGAGACTTTTCTTATTCTCATTCTAGTAGTTTGCTTCCTGGTGTTAACCAATCAAAATATTCTATCAGGCTGTACTAAGTATTGTAAAAAACTTTTTCACATGTGCACACAACTGTGAGGTTTGTTTCTCTGATTTGGCATTGAGTCTGGAAGATGCTGCCTAAGGACTTTGGCACCTGGTTGACTCCATGGTTTTAGCAGAACGTCCCCTGTACTGAATAAATAAGTAACCTGGCCCTCAGGGTAGCTGTTGTGCTTCAAATTGGCTGGAGCATAGATTGAGTTGGTATTAACTGCACGCTCCCAACTTCTGAAGTTAAGGATGGGGTCTCTTTGCTGCTGGTGACACAGTGTCTATGGGAGACAAATGGTTTTGGTCTCATGCAGAGGACACTGGTGATACCCCCCATTTTTTTTTTACAGATATATTGAGTGTATGAGTGTATGTTAGAAAATGAGTTAGCCCTGACTAGGTTGCCTGACCCACCTCACCATGAATACTGTTAGACTGAACGTAATTTGATGTATTTTACATAGTACTAGGAGGTCTTGGGCACTGGAGACAATTTCAGGGAAACCTGCTTTCTGATCAGTGTTGCTGGGTAGTGCTGTCTTTGATTTCCCAATAGCTTCTAGGAACGTAGTTGCTTTAGTTGCCTACTCTTGCTTTAGCTGCACGTTGTGAGGATGTTTTCACAGCTCACTGTTGGTGAGGTTAGTAGCAGTATTCAGTGTCTTGCAGATTCTCAGTGAGCCATATAAGGAACCACATTCTCTGAAACAGCCTAGGGTTTGACATAAGATTTCCTGGAGAAAATACCGGGGAATATAATTTTCTATTGAGCCTGTATCTGCCTAGCTACTGGCAGGTGTAAAAGCAGGAGTAATTCAGAGGGTTGTTTTCTTTGAGGCGGGATTAAACCGAGGTCTGAATGGCATTTGGCAGAAGGTTTATAAAACAAACTGTAGACTACAAAAGCATTATTAACAGCAAAGGGGTGCATTAAGACAGCCCAAGGCCCATCAGAAGATTTGTATCTGTTCATTTTGCGTTCCAGATACACATAACGTCACTCTCTAGCTGAAGGAGGGAAACAGGTGGCTCCTAACCCCTACAATGGGGTTTTAAGGACATAAGCAGGGTGCCTCTTTCTGTCTCCTAGTGATATATTAGGCTGAAGTGCCTCTGAATGGTGGGGAGGTGTTGTTGCAAGCCATGGGGACCAAGTGACCCGTAGGAAACAGTAAATAAGGTGGGGTATGTGAAGAGGTGTTTGTCTCAGCAGCTGCTTCTTCCTGAGGAAGTTCCAAAATGTTTTGTGCTAAGCCCTCTAAATTTGCTCAGGAGGGCCCGAGTTAAAAGTGGGAATAAAAAAAAAGGGTCAGTCTTAGTGTGGGCATTTGTGTTCATGCACGTGAAGCTGTTTGTTGGGCCAGTTTGACCATGACAAGCTGGAAACTGGGTCAATTGCTTGAGCTGCTTGTGTAGAGGCTAAACTCAGCCATCTCGGAAAGAGAGTGGGAAGGGTGAGATGCCTTGTGGTGGAAAAGGCAGAATTTTCACCTCGGTCAGAGAGGGAAAAGGATGCTGATGCTGATGGCATGCAGCCATTGCTTCCTGTCATCAGTGAGCTTCCCTATTAGAGGTAGTATAGAACTTCTTTTGGGAATAAACAGCTAGGTAATAATTTATGTGCAGACAATCTGTTACTGAGGACAGGGTAACTTTCCCAAGCCTTAAGATAAATGTGCCAGGAAAGGCGCACGCTGCATGTAGAGATGAATGAATGCTGCGAACACTTTCCATTCGAGCGTGTGGAACTTGAAACATCCACTTCAAAGCGTCCTGGAGAGCTGTGGCCAAGTGAGTGTCCTTTTATGTTTAGTTTTGCTTCTGCTGGGTGATAAGCACCTTCTGTTTCATTGTTAGCAACAGAACAAGGTCTCCATCTCATTTTACATAGCAAAATTAGGACAGTGTATTGATTTCCAAAGCCATTTATCATTATACATGCATTGAGTTTAGAACCAGATGGGCAGGGGGACTTAGGCTCCTTCCACTGTCAGTCTTTCCTGAGGCAGGTGGCAGCTCTGCAACACTGCGAGTGTCCTCTCAACACCTCAGCATCCAGAGGGTAGTGAGGTGTCAGCGATGTCTCTCCTGCGTAACTGGTAACAGCAGCTCTTTGCAGTCTTTAGTGGTTGTGAGACCAATTATCACAGCAACTCATTTTTTCCCTGAACTTTACTCAATGTCTGAAATGAGCAGCTGGAGCCAATGTTTTTGCCTGCAAACACTAGCTTCAGACTGTTGTCTAAGCCAGGTGTGGAGCAGGAGGATATGTGAAAACCCTTTAGCTTCATATCTCCCATGCTCTTATGGAAACAGTCTTTATCACCCAGGTTCAGCACAAGCTTTTAGGTGTTGGCAGTAAGTGATTTAAGTAATTAAAATCATTCTCCAGGATGCTACTGGACAGCACAATATACTGTGGAAATATTGACAGGATTGCCACCATAGCACTGAAACTTGGGAGTTTCCTCCCAAGTTCCACGGGGGCTCACCCTGGGCCCCCAGCTAAAGCACCTGGGCTGGGTGTGGGCTGGCCATACAACAGGTCCCCCTCCTAGGGGACCCAGCTGCCAGGGGAGGTGGGAGCCAGGAGCTGTATGTAAACCCTGGGAGATCCCGGTACCTTGCCAGGCAGTTAATGGAAAACTATGCACATTTCC
This sequence comes from Eurypyga helias, assembly GCF_000690775.1. Taxonomy (NCBI): domain Eukaryota; kingdom Metazoa; phylum Chordata; class Aves; order Eurypygiformes; family Eurypygidae; genus Eurypyga; species Eurypyga helias. Next base: position 8,822 of record NW_010268954.1, read on the forward strand.
ATTTGGGTCTGCCTGGGCTCTGCCAGAATTTTGTGGCAATAGGACGTTTTCAGTAAAGCTTCCATTGAAATTTAAAATTAAATGGATGGAAATTTTCCGTCTATAGCATCAACTAGACCTCTCAGTGAGTAATTGCTGACTAGCTCCAATTACTATTATGTCAGCCATTGAGAACCAGCCAAGCATGCTGGGGTTTACTGAAATCGAACACCACAGCCAGCTGCTTTGTCTCTTATCTAGGCTTGCTGCCCTTCTTTCAGATAGATGTTGTTTAACATCATCTTTGATTATTTATGGACTAGAGAGGACTTTATCCTCTAATGAGCGTCCCTTGTTCTGCCTCTTCCAAATCCAGAGCTGAAATATTTATTCATTACTTTAGTTTCTTTTATATCTCATGCTGACATTCTTGTCATGTCCATTTAATGACACACCTCTATGACCGCTAAAATTTTTAATATGTTTTCATTGTTTTCTTTTTTGTCCTTGAAGACATACTTTTTCCTTTCCTTTAACTCCCCTCATTCGCCACAATTTCAATTGCTTAATTAAAACAACCTTCTGCCACAAGAAATTTATAGCTCAAGAATCATCAAGACAGATATGCTGAAGGGAATGAAGGATTCCTAACCACGAGGGAGGGAGAAAATCAGGGAGGATGTTAGTGTTGCAGGTGTTGAGCAAGTGCCTGGGTCTGCAGTGCCCCTTTCATTAGTGGGCAGGTTGCACACACTGGCCAGCCTGGCCACGAGCATGTTTCTCACATGAGCTCATTGAAGCTGCAGCAGTGCGTAGACTGGTATATTTTGGGCTATGATTATACACCAGCCAAGTATGTAACAGCAGGAAAACCTACAGCTGCATTGATAGGAAGTATTTATACAGAGCGGTGCCATCTGGTGTGTGCTCCTAATAGTGACTATACTTAGCCTCTAAACTGTGTATCCCGGCTAATCCCGCACTCCAAAGAATGAGGCATTCAGTATCTCACAGATAACCTCACTTTTAACGCCAGACATTCTCTACCTGGTGATGTCTACGTAGCTCCATAATAAATGTGAAGTAAGAAATGTAATAAATACTCTGCAAACAGACTATGTTATTATATGAAGAGGCTGTCATCTTGCTCATTTGCAGATACATGGATACACAGATTTATCTCTTAAAAGGGAATGCAGTTTTAGTGATGGCTGTGTTCAGGCTACCAGTTAGACTCTGCTTGATTTTCAAAAAAATTCCTTCTTCTGCTAGCCTAAAACAGAAGAAAAAAAGATCTACAGTATTTGAAAAATTAATTTATTATACATCCATGGATGGTTTTGTAATAAAAATCCTCACAAGGCCTGTTGTCAACATTACAAAATGAACAAGGACTCCAACATCCACCCTTCCCAGCCATGCTAATAAGTTAGTGTGCAATATTACCCCTACCCCCAGTGTGTGCAGCAGCTGCATATCTCTGTAACTAACACATTTTAACTTGAAAAATTGTTTTACAGAATCTCTACCTCTATTTTGGACACCGACAGTTCTGTGCTGTGAAAAGGCAGTGGCTTATGCCATTATTCCATGTTTTTTGTCTGACTTTGTTTGAGGACATCTATATTTTAGGCAGGCTACATGAATTCCTAATGCTCTATATGCAGCTGCAGTCACTGTACATGTTTTTGCTCTGAAGCAAAGATGCAATTACAGTTTGGTTCTTCCATACATGTAACTCTCAATAATGGTAACAGGTTGAGGTGTGTGGGTGTGTTACTATTAACTCTAGTCCATGTTAAACATCTCTTCATTAATAATGCAGGCTTATTTATATTAGTCAGTTTAAAATAGAGCAAAATATTATTGTCACCTTTTTCTTTAAAAAAATGCAAAGCCAGACTTAGCCAGAGGAAGCATGCCCCAGTATATTAAGGATACAGTACACAAGCGAGCATAAAACACTGCTCAGAAAGATAGGAGTTGGCATGGAATATATATTTGATATGCTTTTCCAGTTAACTTGTAAGTATACACACATTTATATACATACACACACAGAATTTTGTGTGAAGCTGAGGAGTAAGCAGAGACAACTTTTGTGTGCTTTAGGGTTTTCTAAGTTCACTGGTGTGTATTCAGCAGATTTTTAAGCTGGAAAATGAAAACTCTAATTACGTCAGCCTGGGTTTTTGTGTGTTAAAACCCACAGTCGCACCTTCCCACTCATTGCCTCTGCTATGGAGTTAATGTGACTTCTCTGATTAATTTGCCCTGGTGTGTACAGAGAGCCTATGCAGTGGGTACTCCAAGGCACAGCCAAAATTACAATCTGAAGGGTACTGGTTGTTAATTAAGCATCCACATAACATGGAGCTTAACCTTTATTTTTTTCCTGCCTTGTACAGCTGCATAGTATGATACACTTGAGATAGTTATAATGTCCTTCCTTTGCATACCTTAATTATGTATGTTGTTGGATGCTAGCATATGCATAGACAAGCTAAGGTACAGCAACCGAGCACGTTACCCAAAGTTGTGGTGTACTATTGTAATACAGAACCTTGAGGCACGTATTAAAAATTCTCAAGAGGAAAACATCCTGCAATTTATTGTAACATATAAGTAGTAAACATCTGAATGTGTTTTTACACAGGTAACAGTTAGGGTTTGCTATTGGTGTATTTCAAACACTGCTGAATAAAAATGAACCTTTTACAAACCCACTGATCCAATGTTTTCTTCAAAACAGTATTAAGTGTGTTGGCTATGAAAACAGCGACACATAAAAAAAAATTTCAAAAATCATTTACCACAGGGTAGCATTTTTATAACTAGAGGAAAACAAAACATTCTGTACATAAATACATATATTTTATACATAGCAAATTACAGTTTCCCGCACTGAACATTTATCAAATACACAAGTACTGCACAATACTGGATAGGGTGCTTCGCTACACTTCGTGGTCTCCTTAAATTCCCGTGAGAATGGAAGACAAGTTTCTATGGAGGATACAACTTGTTCAGTGATGCAAGCTCACACAAGAATTAAAAAAGTAAAGAAAGCCAAAAAAACCCACAGCAGAAATGCCTGACGTTTCCAGCACAGGCACCTTGAACAACAAAATGCAAATGCTCAACTGTTCCTCAAACACGCGCCCCAGCAGAGTCTGTGCCAAAGAGCTTTATTCTGTACGACCTGCAAAGGGTGATGAATTTGGGCAACATATCTGATGCTCAGGTTTGTCCACTGGCTTGTCAAAGCCATCGTCTTGCTGACAGACAGGTTGGTAGGGAGCAGTCACCTTTCAGATCCCCTATGGAAACTGAACCCTTTCTCTTGGAGCTGGGCAGCCACTCCCATGAGCTTCAGATAGAAAACAAGGCACTAGCTGGTTTTCTGGCCATTACATTTCCAGGGCTCTAGGAACTGTGGTTATTAGCATGATGGGAGAGGTTGAAAGGGGTGACACCAAGCTATTTTTGAGGACTATGTACACAGTTATTTTGGTTTTGAAAATAGAAAGCATCCACACCACACATTTCACCTGGCCAGAAATGCTAAGCTCAGGTTCCTAAAGCATAAATAACGATCCTTAGTGAAAAGGATGATGTAGACTCCACTGGGTTCTAGTGACCTTACCAGAAACTGTCTTCAAAATACTGCAGTTACTAGCTAGGAATAACAGTCCCATTTAGGTGTCCTTCGAAGCACACAATACAAATATTTATGGTATAAAAAGCACACGGTTGTCTCCACAGGTTAGTGATGTCTGGAACTTGGGGGGTTGTAAATCCAGTCCATTACAATAAGAGTCATACTCACAATCATGAAGATTATGCCAACTATGAGAAAAATTAGAGCCTGCAATTGGAAAATGATAATTTCATTAATAAAGCAGGTGACTTGAGAAGGCTGTAGTTCACAGACTGTCCCACTGGAACTGCATTTATATAAGACTCATGGACTGAGTTTGGATCTTTCTCTGTGACTAAATAATGTCACACAGTGCTGTGTGAATCAAAGTTAGCTCTGTGTGAATTTCAGTCCAAGAGAGCCAGGCTTTACAAGACTAGATCTGAAAAAAACCTACTTGATTACTCTGAAAAATAATACAGAATATAACAGAAGAATATTTTTTTCTTTTAAAAACTGACCAATTTTCATTAAATGAACATTGTCTCTGCTGTCAAGAACAGCTTCAGAGTTAATCCTTTCCATCCTTGTTAGACAAAGAGGCAAGCCCATCTCTCATCTCTGAAGCCACTTGTGTATGTAGTCAAGTGATTCAGATGTTTATAATCACCCTTTGCTCTAGCAGGGCTTTAGTTTACCACAACCTGCCCACACTTAACAATATTCTGCCTTGCAACATAAAGATGAACATTGTATGTGATCTCAGTGCAGGGTGTGAAAGTCCAGATGTGCCTAACACACAGCAACATGAAGAAAGAACAAAGAGATATGAACAAATATTCACAGTCTCTACATCAATAGCTCCTAAAGTCATCATCAGAAATCATTTTATGATAACAAACCTTTTCTTTTATACTTGAAGTGTGTATAGGCTGACCTCCCATTTTTTTTGTGAATATGTATCTAGACTTATATGCGTACATCTGTTTATATTATGTGCCTGCATATATATTTCATCAATAACTTTTCTGATTGAATTTTCAAAGGACATCTCCTTGGTGATATCGTTAAACGTACAGATAGCTATTGATATTCAGGATGAAATGTACTGCTGTGGCAATCCAGCATGGTGTATAAACTTGTGCTGTGTATAAATGGTAGACCATATATGTCTCCTGTAGGTATATGGATCTATCTCTGTGGGGAACTCACTATTACTTATCTCTGCAGTACAACTTCCTCCTTAAGCTTGACCTCAAATCTTCCTGTTAATCCACAGCCGGCCTTGCAGCGTGAATCAACAGCTCCTTATACACTGTGTTGGTGTTATTTATGCAAGTGCAGGTGTTAACTAGAGCTTAGAATGGATTAAATAAATGCCTTTTTCTAGGGATTTAAAGACACACTTTAACCTAGACACATCCTGTTGTGTAACAGTAGCAGCAGGGTGCTAAAGGCTTTGGCTTGTGAAGCCTGGCTCTCTACACTACCATGAATCCCATTGCTCCATCCGTATTTTGAGTGAGACACTTCTATTTATGAACAAAAGCCACATGTTGCAAGTCAAAGGCCCGAGTATTTGTGACCAGTGGAAAGCACATGCCCTCCCATCCTTTTGCAATTGCTGCCAGCTCTCTTACCCCAATCTTCTGGGGAGACCTCAGGGGCTCCTTCTCAACGAGCCGCAGGTAGAAAGCAGAAGGGAGGATGAAAATCAGCATTGTAGCAGAAGAAGCGCCTGGAAGAGAAGGCAGAGCGGAGTACCGTGACGTCGGACACATAAGCAGTGTGATGCACCCACAAAAGAGAGCAGGTGGGGAGGCGGCTGCTCTTCCAAGCCCAGATGCACAAGGGGCTCACCCTGCAGGCGGCATTGGGCAGAGCTGGAGGTGTCCAAATGCTTAATTGCGTGCTGGGGGCCCAGCAGCACTCGTTACAGAGAGGATTTATTCAGACCAGTGTGGCTGCCTGTAATTCAGATGTCTGCATGCCAGCTGGCGACGGGAGGACCAACAGACACTCCCAGGGTGTGATGACCCTGGAAAGCAGGTGTCAAAATGAGGGTGGATGACATGTGCCCTGGTCACATGTCATGAGGGTGGATGATGCTGCCCAGTCTTCGCCTCTCAGCACAGCCTGGCATGGTGGCCCAGGTGTAAAAGGCAGGCAGGAGCAAACTGGCAGCTCGCGTGGGGTATAAAATATGGAAAAAGGCAGAAACCCCATGGAGGTGTCTTTCTCAAGGGCATCTGCATACTGAGTTCTCATGCAGCTCAGAGCATGGAGGCTCTTCATGGATCAATTTGGTCAGAGGCCAAAACTGACCAAAAGAGAGATAAGGAGACAACTGTGAATGTCAGAAGAGATGTGTCACTTTTCTCCTTTTTCTAACGTCCCAGTTTGGGAGCCAATAATTTTGTCCAGGCTGTAGATGCTTGAAAACCAAAGGTGATTTTCTCCTCCTCCACATACACTAAATGCCCTTTTTGTCAAAATGGGAATTCCTTACCAGTTTTTATACTGGGATTATTGGATTCCTTGTGCCCCATGCCAGGTAGCAATAAAGTTGGATAGCGTTTAGCTTTGCCAGACGTTTGGGAATTTTTATTTCCCTTTTAACTTTAATCTGTGTTTATATTACTCTACTGTAAGACCCATACTGAGACTGTCATTCAGTCCATGAATGTAAATATGTTGTGGAGAGGATTAACAGAGTAAACAAAAAGTATTTATGAAACCTACCAATAAATCCAAAGATGTCCTTAATAGTTGGGACGAAAATTACAAGCAGGTTATTAAAAGCAAGAATTACTGCTGCAATTAGGAAATGTCTTATCCAGCTGAATGGCCTTTTGGGAAACAGCAAAGCACTGATAGATGAACGGATCTGTAAGATGAAAACCAGCAGGGAAAGTAAAACAGCATTTAATTTATCTTTGCTTTTCACTTTGTTAAATGATCTATGCTAGTTACTTTTGCTGTGAGAAATTCTGACTGAAGAAATGTGTTTTCAGTCTTTGATTGCCTTAATGTAATCTCACTCTGATGTAGGTTTTTGAGAACTGATTTCACAGTTTAATGCAGAAACTCAAATATTTGCAGTGCAGAAGAAAGTCAAGTAAATAGGGTGTAAAATCAGGGACATGAAATCTGTTCGACTGAAAGATGCTATATATCAGCAACCCCCTTCCCCCTCAAAGAAACCCCCATTACAAATACTAATGAGCAGGAAAAAAAAGTACACGTGAAAGATGAGTTACTGTGCTCCTGAACCTGATCCTTCTGGAAATCCCACGGGAGTTGTGTCATTTACTTTTGTGAGAGAAAGAGCAAGTTGTTGTTTTACTTTCATCAAACATATACATATATATATCCCTCAAAATAAAAGCATATTTGTCAATGCCACTTGGAAATTATAATCCTAAAAGCCATGGCAGAGTATCCTTTTTGCTCTGCTGACTTTCTCACACAACACAGAATTTTTTTTGCTTTTTCATCAGCAAAGATGGTAAGTAGGAAAAAGGTCAAGAGCAGATCCCTTTGGTGGCTGGAGATAGTGTTACTCTGAAGTACCGTGATTAATTTAAAAGATTTGAAATGCAGAAGTTGAACAAAAATGTTTTTACACTGAAAAAAAGCTCAAAATCCACTTGCGTTTGGTTAAAATAACCGACAACTGTTCCAGTTGAGTTTGGCAACTCAATAAATGTATGTCATTCTGTCAGACTTGAAGCCCATGATTTGAAAACACAGCATGAATATTGCATTTTAGGTTTTTCAGGTTGATGTCAGCCAATATTAAGAAGAGGGAGGCAAATTGCAAAGATTTTGTCCAGCCCCTGAGTTGGTGTAAAACAACTTCATTCCACTAAAGAACTGCTGTCTGCATTGCTATTCACTGATTGTCAGCATCTTGTGCATTATTCCTGCTATGACGTAGTCCTTAAAATGAAGCTGTCAAGCTGAAGTTTTACAGTGACTAATGGTACATAGATCCATATGTATTTATTTTTAGCAATGCTTTTTTTTTTTTTTAAGAAAGAATAAATTCTGAGTACCTTAGCAAAATACAGATGTGGCAGTTCATAAGAAAGTAGTTGATACAACTATACTGCTTATTTGGAGTAATTAGATCTGCTGAGGTGGCTGTCCTGATAGGCCATATAAAATTGTTTGATATGCTGGCTTATAAGCAAATGGTATTTTCGCAGGAGTTCTTTTAATAGAGCAGCTAGTGCTGCGGTGTATAGCTGCTGAGACTTTGCACACTTTTCAGATATAAAAATGATTACACAGAAAGCTAAAAATGCAAAATGCTGCTTCTGACAGCTAGAGGCCTTTGCAATGCCCTTCGTTTGCTATCCCATGAAGAGCGATCAGTCAGTTAAGACTAATTTAAGCATTTAGTCACTGGTTTAAATGTGACATTTAAGGCAGAGTACCAGAGAACCCTGAGCTATATGAACTGGTCACTCTGGGTGCTTTATAACAAAACTGACTTTTTTTTTTTTTTTTAGGCAATCTTGATTGGTGACCACTGCTCTGAGGTATGTGCCTGCAAGCCTGGAAACAGTACCTACGCAGAGCTTGTGTGTGCATCCAGGACAACGGAGCAACAGGACCCCAGGGTTACTGCTCTCATCAGATGGGAGCACTACGATGTGACGTGGGTTGCTGGGAGCCCGCTGGCAGCATGGTGCTGGGCTTGTACATGCCATACAAATGGCACACCAGCCTCCCAAAACGTAATGACCAGGATGATCTATTTTCTCCTCTGCTGCATAGCAGCTCAGGGAAGGCACGAGGGACAGTCCTGTATATTTAAGAGCCTGGAAGTCTGCTCTTCAGGTAGGGGTTGATCCCAGAGGAGGGTCAGTCTCTCTGCAGAGTGGTTTGCTTAGCTGTGTCTGTCTCTGCTACTGTGGATAATGTGGTTTTTCCTGTGAACAGCACCTAGAAGCTCCAAACTTTGCTCAGACATCTGACTGTGGCTGTTCTGACTGCATCTGTTTTCTGGCACTTAGCTTCCTCCCCTGTCTATAGACAAAAGCATGTATGATGTGCAGGGGGTCCCTGCCCCTCTTCCTTGTCAGCCAGGTCTGTCTGTCCTGCACAGCACGTGCCCTGAGCTACATGCGTCAGTCTTGAGTTAGGCTGCTATAGCAGGTGCCTATGTCCGTATTAGGAAATCTCATCAATGGTTTCAGTATATCCCCAAGTCTACGGTACTTACGCTGCTGCCCTGATAAATATAGTATGGAGAGAGCCAGGGAGAGACAGGGTAGTTGTTCCTGATTTATTTCTGATTTATTTATAAAGACTGCTTTGTTTCAGTCTTTCAAAGTTTGCAACCCTAACTACCTAAGGTCCTTGCTCTGGTCAAACTACATAGGAGAAAACAGACCCTGCCAAATAAAAACTCAGACTTCCTTTTCTTCAGTGTGAAGCCTGTCTGTGGTGAGTACATACAGTCAGTGTATAGGGGCTAGCCCTGACCTCAGCTTCAGCAGCTCTGTTACTTACAGGGAAAAGGACAAGGGGCACGGTCAGGGTTACAGCCACCAGCACTGCCAGGCGAACTGACAGCAAGAGGGTGTCGAAGGTGTACACTTTGGTGTACGTATGAAGTAGCTCATCTTCAACTTCTCCTACAAAAAGGAAAAAAAAAAAGGGGTTAAATCACTCAAGCAATATCTGCATATGCAAAACGATCTTTCTATTGCAGCCAGATAAGATTAGCTTTGGCCCAGCTGCTGTCATCAGATACATGTTATGGGGCTAGGCATGACAGGAATTTTTCCAGCACGACTGATACAAGTCCATCATTCAGAGACAGTGAGGGTAATACAGCTCTGAAGTGATGCTCTGCACTCCAATATCTCAAATGACTTTCTCAGTCATTAAGTGGATGTGGAACCTGAGGTAAAAGTAATTTCTCTGATAGCAAATAGGAAACCACTCACTGAACTGGGAACAACTCCCTTCGACCCCCACCCAAGTGTCTCCCAGCTCTCAGACAGAGCCCCCGTGCCCCAGCGATGGAGAGCAGATTGTGCTGTTTCATTCACTTCTCTGCTCTAACAGAGGAACTAACGAGGTAAAAAGAGGTGGTGTTTGCACAAAACAGTGTGCTAATACAGGGGCTACTCTGTTTACCTACCGGTTAGTCTAGCTCATCCATATTTTTTTTACACCAGAATGATTTGCACTTGTTTTCAGTGTACGTGAAGCTGAATTCATGGTGTCAGAGCCAGGGTGGGTAGCACTGAATAGTGTCATGTAGAACTGTTGAGCACTAGAGAGTATTTTTAGCACTGTCACCCTCGGCCTTTGCCAAGATCCAAATTTATAGCAGCTTGTTTGAGATCACCAAACCAGATACACAAGTGGTCCCCCTCATAGGTGCCTCCGAGGCTCTCACGGGTGAGGATCTTGTGGCCTGACACCTGGATGAGTCCCACTGCTTATTCAGGAGGTTACACACTGCATACTATGTTTGAATAATGCTTACACCTGGATTCAGGACCACAGAAAATACATGAATACTTGAGCCCCAGTGTGATAGAACTGTCTCACCTGCTTTACCATGCAAAGGAAAATTCTGCAGAGAACAGGGCTTTGACCTACCATAGAAAGTAAGATAACCAAAGAGGGCAGCCAGAAGGTACATGATGAGCATGCCAGTGATGGAAATATTTGAGACATTCTGCATCCGCTTTCGGGAGCGACTGAAGTAGGAGAGAAAGAGAGTAACAGTGCTATTCTTATAAAGCCTCTATTTGTACAAGAAGTATTCTGAGAAGTCATAACTGTACTGACATCCCCTTGCTGTCTAGTAAGTTCATAGCAACAGTATTGGTTATATAGAGCTCTTCACTTGAGGCATCACATATCTGTGCAGAACAGCACAGATTTATAAAAGTGAGTTGAAACACCATTTCTACTGCTTACTTAGTGACAACATATAAATATACCATGTTATTTTGTATAGCATTATTTATATACAATCAATCTCAAGTGGTGTATTTTAAATTAAAAATGGAGTGGCTAAAACCACAGGGCTGGTAATAATAATAGACAAGAACTTTCTGTCTATATGAACAAACCCACAGGGCTATTGTACAGGTTCAAGAACATCCTGCAGGTCATATCCTTTCTTTAGGTATCTTTTGGTTAAAGATTTGGTGTAAGAAAATCTTCATCTTATAGGACCTGGAAGCATGTTCGCAAGTAATGTGAGAATTTTTATTTCTTCTGAGATTAAACTTGCTGAAATAGGAGGTAAGGGGTCTTGGCTTCCTTGAGTTTTGCAGCACAACCTCCTGTAATGTAATTCTTGCTGTTGAACAAATGCATTTTCTTAGCCCTTCCCAACTGTCAACTCTGTGCTGATTTAAGCAAGTGTATTTGATTTTTGATATTTGATAAGCAAAATAGGCTGGGTGAGGAGCCTATGTGAGACACCCAAACCAATGGCATCCCAAGAAACCTTAAGAGTAAGCAGCAGCTGACCCAGACACAGAACTCATTAAGATATTATTAGAAACCAGAATTATCTGTTTCAGTGCAACCAAGTTCCCCAGTATATTTCCCATAATTTGAAGGGCTGTCCAGATTCCTTCTTTCCTAAACAAGTATTGATCAATGTGGCTATCTGAACAGTGGTTCTCTCTCACAAATATCTGACTATTAGGTCAAAGCAAAGCCAGTATCTGCTTACTATGGAAAGCAATAAATCATTAGCAGGTGGGTGTCTACACACCAGCAAACAAGGCAGAACACGTAGAAAGTGATCTCTAGCTATGGTTAACTGGAAGTATGGGACAAAACTTAAGAACCTTACTCTTTCAGTTCACTGTATATTGGTAGCACCTCAGGGTGGCATACGAATGCAAATGCCAGGATGGGTATTGCATAGGCAGTCTGTAAAATAAAGCTCCCATTAGTAAGAATGGTCACTGCTATACCTCTGATTTTTGGCAGGCAGCAGTTTAGCTGTGATACGAATGACTAAAGACAAATTCTGCAGAGTGTCCCTTACCCGTGAGTTGAACACAAAGTATTTTGGCTGACACAGGTCACTACTGTCACTGTGTGCTTCATATTCTACACCACTTTTGGGGGAGATATCTTTTGGCTCCTCGAGGCCCGGCAAGTGCCCAGCTGTGTTGTCCATCATGAAATTCACACCAGAACTGAGAGACTCATTTGGTAATATGACCAGGTGCATTGGCACTGTGTTGTTGTTGGCGGTCCAATTTGCAACCTCATGGTCCATGATGGGGAGAGGACAGGGTATTTGGGATTTCTTGAAGATTACCTACAAAAGAGTAGACAACACTGTCAGCAAAGTACCACCATAGGAGATTACACTTGCATCCAGGGTATGCCAACAGAAATATAAACAGGCACACAGAGGAGAGGGGAAAGAATGGGAGCAAGAAACCAAGTTTTATCTTTTCTTCTCCTGAAATTATTTGTTGTTACTCTGTCTCTGCTGTTTCCTTGCTTTATTTTTTATTCTCAAGTGTTGTTTTTTAGGCTGATCTTTTTTATTCTGGCTTTGTTCAGCAATAGGCTTGTTGATCTGATTCACTTACAGGTGCTATTCTAACATCCACATTAAATTGTCATGGTAAGAAATATAACAGTGTTGCACAGTTTACAGGCTCTGTATTTGCTTAGAGACAATACCCAAACGGTCACCTACCACACTGACAAAGAAAACCATACAGGTCAGCGAAAAACCACTCGTATAACCAAGATAACCTGTGCAGCAAGGGAGAAAAAAAAAGTTCAGCTACATATAAATTCACAATCCTAATAGAAATGAGAAATGAGGTTAAGTGGGGCATTAAGCTTACCTAAGCTCTTTAGAAGGGAGAGGGGAAGAATAACCCCAACCGTTACAAGTATGACGAGGTAGTTTCCATTTAGGTACCATTCACTAAAGAGGAGGAATAAAAATTAATCATCATTATAATTGACATCAAAGTGAAAAGATTTCATCTGAGGTTCAGGTTGGGCAAAGATACCTACCCAGAGCTCTCCTCAAGTTTCATAAATGCTCTGATCACTTCAGGAAGTTCATATTTAATAATAAAGAGGTAGCTTGACATTGCTGAAAAAAACCAAGCAAACACCTTCAGAGAAAACAGTGCTGTTCCTGCAAAAATAATTTGCTTTAAAAAACATTAATGCTGCTTGAAAAACTGGTTTTGGGAAACCAGTTTTTGCTAGACTACAAAAATGAGTTTTGTTCAGATAACAGTGTGACTAAATAGATGGTATGCTCCCTTGATAATTGTTATGAGCATGTCCTGGATGACATCTAGCATTCAGTATTGGAATACGGAATTAACAACATGCTAAAATTACTGTTCTGATGAAATTTACACTCTTAACTTTTCCTTTTGCTCTTCTGTTGTAAATGTTGTTTTTCCAATGGATACTGTCCATCCACATTCTGCAGTAACTTTAGTTGATACTGCCTCTAAATCTCTTCATCTACCTTTCCTTTCTATTTTCAACTTCTTTCTTCCAATACTCTGCTCCACATATATACACCAAAAAAAAAAAAACCCCAACCAAACCCTAGTTGTTAATATTGCTGATGGAAGGGTACACTTCTATACATCTCGTTTAAATGTACTGCCAGAAAGCATGCTTTTTGTCATTTATTTTACATTGCTTACAGAAACGTCTTTGGTCACCTATGGATCAATCTAGACAAGAGGACTAGAGGAACAGCTATTCCTCTCTAACAGGGAAGCATACTTCCTTCCTGACTTCAACCACATTTGGTATCCAGGCTTGAGAAAGGAAAGAAAGTTCATGGAATAAGATCTTTTATGAACAAAATCAGAAAGTCTCTTGTGGTAGAGAGACATGAACCACCTCAGTCTGGGTAGCAAAGTTGCTGTAAAAGGACAGTAATAATCTTTCTATGGAGTTTTGCAAAACATACCAAGTTCCAAGAGAGAGATCACAAAAAATTCTACATACATTTAATTGACCAATGATACATTTAATTTATATTTCAACTACTCCTCCTTAAGAAATCTGGAAGAAAATATGAACTCCCCTGAGCTTTCAGATACGTTGTTCTCCATTCTCCTAAAAGGTTTAATCCAGGGTAGTAAAAGGAAATAAGATTTGTTGCATGAATGCACAGTCCTATCCCTACTGCTTAAATTGGTAAGTAAACAGTCTCCTGCTCTTAGAGGAGGGAGGTTACTTGATAGTTCACAGGAAGTATCTTTGTGGATGAATGCTTTTAACGATCACTCTTAAACACTCAACATCTTCGAGAGATCACAACCCAACTGTCATTTCAAGGAAAGAATTCAGCTGGAAAATGAACTACTGAAGAGCCTATTATGTAGAAGTCAGAACCATGTGCTGTTCCTTTTAGGTCGGATTAATTTTTTCTAAATTAAAGCAGATGATGTCTAGTCTGAGCTGTATACTTAATGAAGTGAAATGGCCAGCTCCTTGAGGACAGTCAGCCAAACCATTTTAGCCATCACTGAAGGCTGCTCTGTCATGGAGAGATCCCAGGCAACTAGCTTTCACCAGACACTGAAGTGTCAGATGGCTGAAACAAGGCAAGATGAATTCCTCCTGTCCTTCCATATTACAATGTAGTGTAATAGCTAGACAGAGGAGAGAAAGCACTTGTGTCCTGTGGAAATGCATTGGAAGTTAGGAAACTTTTGCCCCTTACCTCCAATGTTCTGCATTGTAACTGAAATGAAAACACCACACTTCCCAGGCCATCCAAATGCCTTTTCTCCCAGTTTTTCATATATTAGCGATCCTGGAAAAAAAAAATAGAAACCAAAAAAGAAACATGGGCCAATGCATTGAACACGCTTGCACAATTGCATTCCAAGATAAAATACACGCATGCAGTAGGGACTGAGTCAGTCACAGCCTGATCCTCATACCTCCTTCTTTTGATATCTTCAGTAAGAGGTGTACCGAGTAGAGCGACAGTATTGCTACGCTGAGCAGCAAAACTCTGGAAGGCAAAGCAGAAATCAGAATCCCAAGCAGGACACCAGAGGCACTCAGTTAATTTGAATGTATGCTGGGTCATTCTCATGAAGTTAAATGTGTAAATAGTTTTCAGCAATTTTGTGCTTTGGTTTCCCAGTTCTAGATGTAGAGATAAGAGTCAACTGTAGCTTACTTGTGAGTGCAGTTGCACCTTATACACTTCAAAAGTCCCTCAAGGTTCATTTAAGTCCAGGAAAGTGCCAATGCTGTGTTATTCCAGAAGGACAGAATTTTACATCTTAACAAGACCCATTAAAATAAACAGATTTCTATTCAAGAATCAGATCTTTGGTCTCTTACCTGCTCACCGACCTCTCATTTTAATCTCTCTCCTTACTCAGAGCTATGAAAACCCACCCCCAAACCATGATTGTGACAACTTCACTGCCAGGTCCTGGCTAGTCACTACTTTTGAATTCTGCCATGTCATCATGAAATTGTGGAGTTTAACTTGAGATACCCGCTCTGCAAAGTACATTAGAATTCTTGCACGATGCTGAAGTGCGGCACGACAGTGGAAAACCTGCTCTTGGAGCATACTTTTGTAGCCTAGCCTGCTTGAAGGTACTGGTGCCTGAATTCATTAATTCTGATTATTAATGTGTTCCTTCCACACAACATTTGCATCCTACGAGATGTCAGGTCTCTCCCTCTTGTGAACTGCTGGTGAAAAATGTAGCTTTGTATGATATTTTCAGGGCATAACACACCGTGGGCAGCATATCTTATTACCATAATCATCTTGTCATCAGCAGAGCTAGGAAATATGGATGCATCTTACTCCATGGCTGATCTGGAGGCTGTGCCCTCACCTTCCACTCCACTGAACATGTAGTTTGGTAGAGATATGGGAGACACTGACAGCGAAGTTTGTAAATGAGTTACGGTCTAAGAGGAGACCTAGACCTTGGGGCCAGGTGATGCACACCAGAGCATCACAGTTTTCTCTGAAGTTTCTTTCTCCAGGAGAGACAGACAGCACCACAGACATCATGTGAGCAGGATTATCTCTCATGCTGTGGGGCTCATGCAGTACGGTAAGGGGGGATCACGTCTGAGGTTGCAGTGTATCCCTCTTGACTGGGGCAACCATGCAGCTGCCCTTCAGAGACACGGTCTCTGTGTCCTGACACACGAGGTGTGGTAAACCAAAGCCATCATGGTTGCACTTGCTAAATCATTCCAGGCAGCAGAAGTGACGGTCCGGTGCGGGCTCAATGCCATTGCAAATCTCTCTCATGGGAGAGGAGGAGGTAATGGGAACTTCTGGAGAGCTTCTGAGATTTAGGAACCCTCCGTTTGCCTTCACTCTGTAGAACATCTTCCAGTATGAGAACACTTGGGTAACATGAGAACAGTAAATTACAAAGATTTAGACAATGCTGCCTGGATTGTCTAAATTAGCATTAATGTCCAGCAGTTTCCATCTACTAGGAGGGATTTTTCTGTCCTGCTAACACTCACGTCATGATCTGTGAAAGCAGAGGAACCTCCAGCAAGTGGATGCATGCCATGGGGGTAACAATATACCCACACAGTTGTATACTTTTAAATAAAGCTCCTTCCTCTACCAGAAAGGAGAATGTTCTCATGCAGAAAGTGTGGAAGTAGAACAGAAAAGAAAATGAGCTGTGGGTAGAGACATCCTTTGTTTTTGTTACTTAAAACTCCATAGGGTTCCTTTAGCATTACTCTGCTTTAGCGCTGCCAGCAGAACTAATGTCATTAGGCTCATATCAGTTTTTTTTAGCCACCTGTGTAAATGAACAGAGCCTTAAAAATAAAGATATTACAAAGGTAGGTTTTTTTCCCCTAGTGAGGCTTGATGTATCACAGTTTTCTTTCCAGTGAGAATTTATAGCCATACTAGTTAGTATAAGTGCTCAGAGAAAGTTGCAGGAAAAAAAAAAAAAAAAATCCTACTTTTTCAGACTCCAATGCAGTCAATTTTAGAACTGGCTTCCAGTTTTGTATCTGCAAATACTGTATCTAAACCATTTGAGCACAGGCGCTGGGAAGTCCTTACCCAGGACAGCATTTGCGTCTACAATTAATTTTGAGTTAAGAATTCTACTGGCAAAGCAGGAGGTGTATCTTAGCAACTGGAAGCTACACGTAGCATTTCAAATGCTGTTTGCTGTTGTAGTTACCCAATCTCCAGAAGAAAGAAGCTGTGTAGATAGTCATGCAACCTGATTTAAAGGCTTGTTAGATTTCAGTAATGTAAAACAATGGCTTATTGTCATACAGTACTGTCTGCTTTATTCCAGCCTCATGGGGGATTAAAGTAAAGGCTTTAGTTAAAATTAAAACTAGTTAAAAAAAAAGAAAACCAACGTTGTTTTTCTTTTTTTTTTTTACAGTCTGTCTCATTTTATAAGGTTAGCCATAGATTAAAAAGCATCACACAGCTATCTGTTACTGTCTATCAAAACCCATTTTCTGTAGATACTGTCACACCATGGCTGTCATCTGTGCACACTGAGTACAAATAGACTTGAGGGAAAAACATTAAATTTGAATTAATCCTTGATTGCCTTTGCATTCAAGGCATGCTGCTATTTCAGACATATTGAATATTCTTCTTCCATTTCTCCAAAGTGATTACATATTTGGGATGATGTAAATATATACTTTATAGGTGATTTATTTCCCTTGTTGAGTTCCCATACCAAACCAGCAGGATTGCTCTTGTTATTTTAGGACCAGTATACTGTTCTTCCCCTCTGGTTTTTGACTGCACAATATCAATTCACAGCTGTGTTCCTGATACAAAACAGAACTGAAATAAAAAAAATTGGTTTGTCAGCAGTGGACTGTTCCATGTGGTGCAGCTAAAATGTTTTCATTAAAGATGATTTTACAAAACCTTTCAGCTAACCACCCAAGCTTAACGTACCTCTCTAACCACAAAAACTTTAGCTCTAGCTCACTGCTTATATTCTGTTTGCTTTTCTCTCTTTGTACTTACACAAAAAGTATAATTCCTGTGTTGGCCATGGCATAGGAGAGCCCTAAGATGCCGCTGCCCATAATGGCGTTGCTGAGGTTGAATGAGGACATTCCAAAGGAAGCTCTGCCCCGGTGCTGTTGGGAGCAAGAACAGAAAATGGCAATTCATTTGCATTTTACTGAGCACAACAAACTATCCTGTTTGCTGGTTTCCCCCATATTACTCCCTTGATTCTTAGAGGTGAAGCTTTGTCAGGGTTCCTGGGCCCACAGATGCTTGTCCCCATAAGGAGTTTCTTTTATCCCCAAATCCAGCCGTGCTGGTAGGTGTTTTCCTCTTCCCATGCTTCCCTTGTTTCGGCAGGGAGGAGGGTTACATCCCCAACAGGCAACTGAGGTGTCATAGCCACAACTGGCTGTGTTGGCTGCACAGTCTCTGTAGAAATGCTGTTATCTAACAGGTTTCCAAATTATTGATTAAAAAAATTCGGATGATTTTTTAAAATTAATGGAACTGATTATTGATTTTTTCTTCAAATAGGATGTGCTTCTTTCTTTGGGGAACTAGAACTGTGTCTGGGGAACAAAAGAAGAGAGGGCTGTGAAGCTTGGACTGGAGGTAGGAGCGTGGAAGAGGACAAAAAAATAGGAGGGGGGGATGGTGTATTAGGAGTCACATCTGCCATTAAGTGGGAAAAAAAGGGGAGGGGAATATGGCTCTTAATTTTAGCTTGCAATCACAAATAACATTTTTGTTTTCATTTGATCAATGTTAATAAAACCTGCAAGAAGACCAATAAAATAATGCCTTTCTTTGCATCAAATTCACAAAAGCTTTATTCAAAAGTTAAATCCTGAGCAGCGAGGTACCCACATGCACACCCTGGGAACTGGTGCTGTGCTTCCGTTTGCACGTGGATTTGTCTAAAGAGTCAGAGGTGTGCTGGGCATGTAATGTTCAGCATTGTAAAGCCAAACATGAATGTTCTTTCTCTGAAGCAATGCAGCTGGATGTGGATTTATTTACAATGATGCTGGAAACAAACAATACAAGTACATGTGCACTAAGGCCCAGCTCTACCTTGATACAGAGGCAATAAAATTCCTCTCAACCAAGTCTCCTGTCAGAAAAATAGGTGCAGACCCACCCTGGCTGAACATCTTCGGTAAGGTGACAAGGGTGCCATGAAATCCAAGTATGACCTAAGGAATTTTTCTGATTACTTGTGAAGCAAAGACACAGTTTTACTTGCAAGACAACAGAAGGGGTTTGCTGCACTAACTGTTGGAAAATCTGCTTAGTCTTCCAAAGCCAAGATTATGCTCATCAAGTTCCAGCATAACTTTATTTACTGAAATTGCTCAAAAAAGTTTCAGGTCAATAATATTTACTTTGTAACTACCCTTAAAAATGAATAAAACTTACATATTCTTCATTATATTCTTCCAATTTCTTTTTACCCAGATAGCCATTTGTAAGGAACTTCTGACTTTCTGCATCATCACTAGCAAATGGACTAAACACAAATAAAAATAAAAAATTAGATGAGGCTTATGAAACACATTATATTATAAGCAGTGCCTTTTGTCACTCATGGAAATTTTCCTCAGACATTGCAATGAAAATTTAAAAGTCCTTCAGAAAAATCCCTCTTTTCTCCTGTAAGATTCTTGTGTCCAAAGGCATGGTTAATAAATCTTTGCTTTGCCCTGGAATTCAGTTTTAAACCCAGTAATCTTCAAATTATATCTGATCGCAGATGTTGGAAAGTAACAGTTCCTTACTGCCAGCAACGTGCTGAAGCTGAGCACATACTTCACATCGCAGGAACAAAGCGCCCTGCAACTGCCCTGTTGGAGCTACGTGCCGGGAGGTTCAGCAAGCTGAGAGCTGGCGTCTGATGGCTGCTTTTGAGATGGCTGATTCTCAGGCCACCCAGGTGCTGGTGCTATGGTGGGTCCTGCTGGAGATGCCCAGAGGGTAGGCTGTCCCTGTGGAAGCGCTGAGCTGCTGCCCTCCATCCCTTCCCCTGGAAAGTGTTCCCCCTCTCAGTGAGCTCAGGTTGCACTGCCCTGGGAACGTATTAATTTACATGTGTACTATCTGACCAGAGAGGTTGGAAATTGCCAAGCGGGTGCTTGGGGTTGGGAGCCTGCAGAGGTCACTCCAGGTGGTGGGCAGTAAGGGGGACCTGGGATGCCCGGGACATGCTGGGCACACCATGTCCAGGGCACAGAGCCTGGGGGGGGTGGGGTGGTGCTGTGGGAAAACACTAGCCAAACAATCACATTAATTTCAATGTATTGCCTAAGACATGGTTTGAGTTCCAAATGCCATTAGTGAAGCTTGTTTTTTGAATATTGCTGTCTAGCCTTAACAGAACACCCTTCCCCTTTAAATGCTTACCTCCTAATTGAAGCCTTTTCCGAATCAACCAGCTCTGTGTAGTTGTCTTCGAGGCTTTCCCCACTGTTGCTCTGATCATCAAGTTCGATGTTGACTTTTTGCAGCTCCATGCGATCCATTAGAGTGATCAGCGCTTTCCAGCACACACACTTGCTTCTTCAGGGTAAACAGCACCACGCCGTCTGCTTGTGGGTCCTCTCTACCATGCGGGGACTGCCAGAACACTCTGTTCTGCAAACAAAACACAACATAACTCATTAGATTTTTCTTCAAATTAGGTAAAACAGTGTGAATTGTTGGGTTTGTGTTTGTTCTTTGTAATAGCATTAAGAGGGGAAACCGTTGCAGACTGGGAAAATTCCATGCAAGAATAATGTCCCCTTATACGCCAACACTCGGTCCTCCTGTCCCCCTTCAAATGGTGAAGGGTGCAGGGACCAACAGGTGCACAGTGGATGTCCAGCATCAGGCAAAGCCAGCAGAAAATCATTTCTTGAACTGCTACATCTGAATTTCTAGGGCATGATGATGCAGAAGTTCTTACTGTTAGAAATGATGGGAGCGTATCAGTGTTTTCCTACCCCTGCTTCAAAACATACATACTCTTAAGGGAAATGCTCAGGGGTCTGAATCGTTTGTAGTAAGATTAATGTTATCACTGATTTGAATGTTTTGCAGATTAGTCCATTTTGCTAGGACCAGACAGAGGAAAGCATCTCTGTATGATGATTTCTTTGATTAAGAGGTGCAGTTCTGATAGAGCAGTTTCTGGTTTTCAGTATATCTGTGGTTAATTCTTACTTGTCCCACAATGACCATCTCTGTCTCACACAGGATTATTTCATCAATATAAGACTATTTACCCTTGTTAGAAAAATTCCTGCCATTTAAAAATCATATGAATAAATGCTTAACTCTCTATTTCTATATGGAACAAAAGAAATTGTACAAACCAAAGTTACAGAGAGGACTTCACTTCTGGGGTTTCATCAGCTTTATACTACAGTCCCATCCTGCAGATACACACTTACATTCATTTGCTCATTCCCAGGTTCAAGAGGAAAACACTCTGCAAGAAACATGGCAGTCTTACAACACCTAGCCCTCCCCAAAGATACTCCTTGATGCATTTTATATCTCCATGTCACAGCTGAGGAAACAAAGGGGCACACCTGTGAAGGGAGTGACCACAGACCAGATAGCACAGTGCTGGCTCACCTGCGGCCAGAATTGCAGACTCCTGGCACTCTACCTACTACCTTGCAATCAGGCACACCAGCTGGATCCATTACATTTTTCATAAATATCACTTGCTAATTGCCACCCAGCACGGCATAATAACAATATCAGAAAATGCTGCAACAAATAATTCCTGTCTGGCTCTTTGTAGCACTAAAACTGCAATTATTTAAAAGCTTTTTTCCTGGTTTTGCATTTATGGATATATAGGTCCTCGCTCAAGGACCAGACCTTCACTATCTCTGCTACTGATTGCATGCTGTTCTGAAGAACATCTACAAATGTATTTGTAATGGCAAAATGTTAGAGTGCATGAAAATGTAAATGTAAACTGTAAATACCAATCCTAGAGGCTAAAACTGGCCCCAGGACAGAAATTAAAGTCAGCTCCCTTGCTTCTTGCTAAAACCATTCACCCAGACCAGACAACTGAAAAGGAAAAGCAGTATCACAGTGCATTAGGAGATTTCCTACCAGAGAGAGCGGCTGTGTTTACTCCTTTCTGCTGCCGTGCGGGGAGTGTGTGTGAGGGGACGAGTGACTCGGGCATCAGGGCAGAGCTGCCGGCACTCACATTCCAGTGGCCCGGGGATTCTGCCCGCTTGGGTTATGAATAACTCCAGGAGACAAAAAAATAATAAAACCCCAATGCAGCCCTCCCAGCTATGGTTTCATTCACAGAACCGTCTTCAAATGCAGACCCTGCCCTGTCTGAGCAACAAAGTCCTTCCAATTCCTGATGCTTATTTTTAATCTGTAGTGTACAAGTCAGGCAGACAATTCTGACTGCACTTAGCTCTGTCCTGGTAGAGGGTAAAATCTCCCCTGTGCGCGCTGCATAATGCTTGTCGGAGAAACATCTTTTCCAGAAGTGGCAGTCCAAAAAATACAGATCTTCAAAGAGTTGGGAAACAGAAGAAAAGTAAGCAAAAAAGTTGCCAGGAGTTAAGTTACACAGAGATTAGGCTGAGGAGGAAAGTCTGTGCAGCACAGCAAACACCATTTGGAAAAGGGAGCAAAAATTGACTGGAAATACATGTTGCAGCATAAGAATCAGCTGGACATTGTCCTGTCAAACATTTACACAAGTAATCTGATTTATGGGTGTCATCTCAAGAGGCTGTGGAATTACTGCATAAAGCAGTGATTTCTT